>NC_089751.1:32155360-32225360 GCF_040412425.1 Macrobrachium rosenbergii | reverse complement strand
TTGTAATTAATCATTTATTCTATTTCCACCTCATTTATTAGTCAGAATGACATGAATTAACGTAATATCTTAACATTCTCTTCTTTTTCAACTCTTTTCCTCTCAGTAATGAAAGAAAGCAACGGTTTATGTCCTTTGCAATTAATTTTTCTCAAAGAGCAAAAATCTGCATCATCAAGTGTGCTAGAACAACAAATTGAGCTTTGGTACTGCAGTCTGTTGTCTTTAGCGCTGAAACTTCCGTTCCTAACACTTGTTTCAATCTGTTTATTTCCAGATCATGCTGTTTTCTTTTTTACCAATGCTTATGTTCATAGATATACCTTCTTTGCCCGACTTTACTTCTGCTCAAATCATTACGCTTCGAACTGAACGCTATTCTTCCTGAATGCTTTCCTTAATGTCTACCTCAACACGAACTGTGGAAATTTAATTACCAAAGTTGCAAGACTGGAATTCGTATTATGCAATTGCTAACCCCAACTTCGGAATCTGAAAGTGGCAACGTTTCTTCGTCTTGAATTGGTTTTGAACTCGTTTGGAATTCAAACGGTCAATTGTGGACCAGACGAAGTATCCCTTTGCCCTTCAAGGTTTCATTATACACATGTGGGAAGGAACGAATGGTTTCTTTATAGATATTCTAATTTTATAGATATTCTAATTTTACTTAATAGATATTCTAATTTTATAGATATTCTAGTTTTACTTTATAGATATTCTAATTTTACGAAATGAAAGTACATAGGGATTATGAAACGATTACTTAATGATAGGAAAGAGAAACAAAGAAAATAAGTTTTAGAATGCGTTTCCCAACTCCCCCCCCCTCTCTCGCTCTCTCTCTCTCATCACATGTTTCTCTTCGACATGCTTTTCCAATGGATACGCAATTTATGAACTGTGAAGCAATAAAACTCCGTTGAGAAAGAAGGAGTCAGCAATTACAGATCGTCCTACTTTTTCATCTCTTTTTTTTTATATATTTTTTTCCGACCTTTCACTTTAACCTTTCTTTCGTTGTTGTAGTGATCACGATGAATGAATTTAGATGGTCATCCAGTGAATGATTGCAAGAAAAATTCACTTTTTTTCCCCTGCCAATTTTTGAAAGGCACCCGTGAACATAGGATTTCTGAAGACACCGTATGTTCTAGAAAAGATCTATACATATATACATATATATATATATATATATATATATATATATATATATATATATATATATATATATATATATATATATATATATATATTTTATATATATGTGTGTTGAGAAATATATATATATATATATATATATATATATATATATATATATAATATATATATATATATATATATATATATATATATATATATATATATATATATATATATATATATATATATATATATATATATATACAGTTAGATATATATATTATATATATATATATATATATATAGTTAGATATATTTATATATATATATATATATATATATATATATATATATATATATACTATATATATGTATATACATACATACATACATACATATATACTACAAAACATACATACATACATATATACTACAAAGTTTTAGTGAAAACCACACAGGAATCTGGATTTAAAGCCTTTGAAATCCAAAACCTCATCCTGGGAATTCGTAACATGAAAGAAAAATAATTTTTTTTCTTTGTACTGATCTGCTGCCAGAAAATCACCTTCTCGCACACCAGATAAAAGCGACATTGTGAACTACGGATAGAGTTTCCCTCTGACTTACCGCTGAAGACCCTCTCTTTGTAAAAATAAACAAGTAAAAAATGCGCCGAAGTTTCTTCGGCGCAATCGAGTTTTCTGTACAGTCGCTACAGCATACAATCAAGGCCACCGAAAATAAATTTATCTTTCGGTGGTCTCTGTATAATTCTGTATGAGCCGGGCCCATAAAACTTTAACCACGGCCTGTTGGTGGCATATCCTATATGGCTGCCAGAAGCACGATTATGGCTAACTTTAACCTTAAATAAAATAAAAACTACTGAGGTTAGAGGGCTGCAATTTAGTATTTTTGATGACTAGAGGGTGGATGATCAACATACCAATTTGCAGCCGTCTAGCCTCAGTAGTTTTTAAGATCTGAGGGCAGACAGAAAAAGTGCCGACAAAAAAAGTGGGAACAGAATAAAGTGCGGACGGACAGACAATGTTTTTCTTTTACAGAAAACTAAAAATCAGAACCTTATCTTTTTTTTTTTTTTTTTTAGTTTTCCTTAACTTTTTTTTTTTAATGATAATCAGCGGTTTCCTTTTATGACCAAACTTTGACTTCAACACCTTAAGGCTATGACGAATAATTCAAATCGGACTGGGTGGACGATCTGCAGTTTGAATCAAGACATCGGTCACTGTCCTATTCAGATTTTAACGGCTGATTTATGAATGAAATCTGTGTATAGTATTATCTGTGCCTTGCACTCGCGCACACGGCTCACCAATAGTAAAACGACTACACCATACACACATCACCACCACCACTGCCATCACCAACTCGCCACTCACCTCTTTCCACTGGGCATTCTCTTTCTTCTAGGATACTGAGACCATTTCCCTCCAATGCCTCTCCTACAGAATCTATCAGGCATTTTCTAGGTTTCTCTCCTCTCAGTCCTCTATCGTTCTCTATTCTTTAAACATGACCAAACCTCTCAAAACACCCTGATCCATCCTATCACCTATGCTAACTTTTCTCTCTATCTCCACATTTATCATTCTTTTTTAACCATACAGTATACACCATTTCAACAATTTACCTCAACAGCTTCAACTTTTTTTTTTTTGTTACCATTAGACATGGACGCTTCACTTCCATATAGGAGAGTTAGCTCAACAATCTGTTCTTTCACTTCCTCTCATCTTCAGCCTTTCGTCTCATAGTTTTTATCCAAGTAGGTCTGGGCCTCCCAACTCTTCTGATGCCCAGAGAAGCCCATCTGACACTTCCACCAGAAGTTATAATAATATGAGCTATTCAGAGGAAATGAATAATTAACATAATTTATTAGGGAGTATGAAAGACACGAAATTTAAACGTTAAAATAAACCTGCCACACATCCTGTGAGAATGGGAACTCGTTCATCATACCTTAGTGTAAAATTTTCCGGTGTTCCACATCCAAGATTCTCTGGAATCAAAATTGAGGAAAGTTGAGGAGAGGAAAGAAAGAGAGACGGACAGAGAAGAAGGGTCCTCATAAGACTATCAGGAACTTGAAGAGCTGATGAAAAGTTGGTGAGGAAGCCATTTAAGATAAAACTGAAAAAGAAAACTTGAGACTCATAACTTCTGAAGGAAAAAGGCATCTTTATAAGAGATCCTGATAACTTTAAGTGCTACTAGATAATCTCTCTGGCGAAAATTACTCTTTGGGCGAAAGGTATTTCAAAGTTTAGTTGCCGTAAGGAAGAAGTGACTGATATACATTATCTTTCTCCCCGCGGTCTCAAAATATCTAATAACTGTACTAAACAACTAAAAAGAAGAGAAAACGGAGTTGGAAGTACAGGATCATTAAACGGCCAATGGGTAACGAGTAATTCCCTTATGAACTAGAGATCTGAATAAGCATGGAAGCCCAACTTCAATGTTCTTAAGGAGAGCGTCAAAAACAGAGTGAATTTATCATTTAGCTTAATATATAGTCTTTAACGTGTAAACTGGCTAAAAGACAAAATAAGAACAAACATAATCATTTTTCTCGAACCTAACAGTATCGACTTAGGTCCCACCTCCAAAGTCTCTAAATTCCTACAAACTATTCGCCATTAACAAAAGCCCTCTTCCTCCAGGAAAATAATATAGGTTTTAAGCTCGTATTAGTCGAAGGTATTCTTCGCAGTTTCAGAAGTTATCACAGCCATTTCATTGATATTTTTCTTTTGGCCCATTCAGAGCATCCACATAAGTTATCTAAGTTCTAATGATCCGAAAAATAGTCCTTAAGGGGATGAATGCAGAGCTGAATTATCAGTTTTATCTTTTCGTGTTGAATTTTTACGTGCTATCTTGAAATCTTTGATCCAACCTTTACATAACTCTAAGCATGCCATATTATTCAACAATTAAACATCACATTTTGAAGATTAGAGATTTCGAGGAATGTATTGTTCTTTCTTACATACAAAAAGGAAACATGGTTGTTTTGGATTACTTAAGTCGTCTCGTTAACATTTATTTCCTAGTAATACTGGAAATTTTTAAGTCATGCCGTCAAGAAAAGTTATAATAATTTATGAAAAAAAAAATATATGCTTAAGATCACGAGACTGTGTGAGACATGAACAACACTTCCGTTTTCACGGTACTTATTTCAGCGTCTAGAAGAGCTCACACCTGTGGCATTAAATAAAACGGCAATAATATTCACCATAGAGATTTGCCTTTGCAGCCAGATATTTAAAATTCCGTAGGCACTGTGAAAATCAAATGGAAGCTATCCAGGTGAATAAGAGTATTTAAAAAAAGTAATGTTCATGATTATAATAAAAATCTTAGAACTACACCTGTGATATTTTAACCTAAAATGATATCTTAAAGCTGCATGTGTTATCAACGCTATATCTATATATATATATATATATATATATATATATATATATATATATATATATATATATATATATATATATATATATATATATATATATATATATATCATATAAACAGAAAGAATAACGAATGCAATACAAATAGAAATACACTCATTCACACATACAAAGTCGTTGAGAGAGGGAGAGTGGGGAGAAAGAAGACCTCGAAATCCACCGAAGGAATTGTTGCAATTGTTGTTTTAATCCACTTTGTTTGATTGTTGTTATCGCCAACACTTTCGCAATCAAGGGATTTCATAACGACATTTACCAATCAAGGGTGAGGAAGTTACAGAGGAAAACAGAAGTCAGAATTGCACCATCGATTTCTTGTCCAAAACATTTATTCCTGCCGTTTGTTTCATTGATTGATGCATAGGAAAACTTACATAATGGTTGCAGTAATAGTGGCGGTGTTGTATGGCGCATTTTGGGGTGGATGGATGAAATAGAACGGCATACACATTTTTAAACAAATGTTGGTTTACAAGTGGTTTTAATACATCTTCTAATGAAACCTGGAATCCTAATGAATGAAAAAAAAAACTACTTTCATGGCATAATTTGAACTTGGGCCTTGAGGAAATTAGCTCAGCCCCTAAAAAGAAAAAGAGTTTATTTCAACTAGCATGAAAATATTGCATCTGCAAAGCTCAGACAGACGTTACCTGAACGGGAAGAGTCCCACCTCCACTTTGATAACAGAAATGCAATGTATCCAGAGTCCTGCAGTGTGAGAATAACAAAATTAGCAATACAAGCTGAAAGTAGGTCAGTTAATAGAAACCTAAAATGGAAAGAGGAGGAAGATTAACTCTTTGTTTGTCGTGAGAACCGCTGAAGTCGGGAACACAATAGCAGGAGATGATTTTGTCAAGTAAAAGTCTCATGTGAGGCGATACCAAGAAAAGGTACCGTTAATTGAATAGGAAAAGGTTTACTAATTGCGACCTAAACCTCCAATACCATTTCCTGGTAAAGGTATAAATACTATTGTAACAATAAATTATCAACTCTCAACAGTTCTCAAAAGACAGTTACGAACTCTAACGATCGTATATATATATATATATATATATATATATATATATATATATATATATATATATATATATATATATATATATATATATATATATATATATATATATATGTATGTATGTATGTATGTATGTATGTATGTATGTATGTATGTATGTATGTATGTATATCTGCCAGTTTACCTCCATCATTCTTTCCTAGAATTCTATTACTGACGCAGTTGCCAGCCTTTCGTGCGGTTCATTATAAGTTTGTCTGAATCATTTCCTTAACAATGTCCCAGAATTATATGTTACTGTATATGTGTATATATATATATATATATATATATATATATATATATATATATATATATATATATGTGTGTGTGTGTGTGTGTGAGTGTATATATATATATATATATATATATATATATATATATATATATATATATATATATATATATGCGTGTGTGTGTGAGTGTGTGTGTGCGTGTGTGTGTATCTTGCCTAGAATAAGTATTGACTCAATCCTTGGAATTAACTGTCAGAAATAACTAAATTAACTTTAAGTAATTGAAAAAAAATTAAAAATAATATAAATTTTTTTTTGAAACATAAGCCAAGCATGGCTTGAGTTGGGAGCGAGCTTTCTTGGGAAGACTCGGTGCCTATGAGAGTGTAATCCTTGATAGCAGTAAAGGTGCTTCACTTTATATCAAGATTCTATGTGAATTCTGTTTAATTTTCTGTACAAGTATAAAAGAGTGCAAAGATCAACAGTGGTAAAAGTGAGTGATTTTGAGTTAATGCATATTTTTCAAGGCTTCCAGAGCAAACTTTTTCTGCCAGAAAACTTTAGACATCATTTATATTATTTAGAGACTTTCCTGTTTCTTTGGTTAAAAAAAAAAGGGCTTCTGTGCCTCAGTGTTTTACTTCATTTGATTCACTTTCCAGTACTTTTAATCAAACTAGCTTACTGGCTTGTTAAATAATAAAATAATTCATACATAGTAAAGATCCATTTCCTAAAGAATAATTAGTCTTTTTTATGTGTCGGGCGTTGATAATCCTAATGGGCAGATGTAAATATTCACTCTGGAAATTGAAATTATCTTTAAATAATGAGTTGCTTTATTACTGTCTGACTTTCCATTATGGTAATTACTTCATCTGATGGAACAGACCAAAAGGCCACGTATTTGCATAGCAAGCTTTCACAGAACAAATTGCCCATTTGGGCAAAGAGGACAAACCTGTTTATGGGAAAGATAAAAAAATCCGGGTAATTACTTATTCTTATTGATGTTTTATAAATATAATTCCACAAGGAAAAATGGATCATCAGTTATGCTTACAGCATTCTTTCTATGTGTCTTTTTCGACGGGTAAATCAAATGAGGGGGTGGTAAAGGGTGTGGAACAGAAAAGGAATGTTTGTGAATACCAAAATTAGAATGTATGAAGGAATTATTAAGCAAACTTTCCTTTATGGAAGTGAGTTATAGATGATTAATGCGAATGAAAGTAAAAGTTTGAAGCTGTTTAAAGTTTAGCAAGACATTCTTGGAGTAGCAGGGTGGGAAAGAGCGAGAACTGTGAAGATACTTGGATGCGGTAAAGAAGGAATGGTAAGTGAAAAGAAAGACGGGAACATTTTTAGGTGCTTCGATAATATAAAAAGACTGCTTAATTCCGGAATGTGGAAGAAATGAGAACGAAAAACTGCTGGACTGACAGAGGGTTTAAAAATACTAGAAAGGAAAGTCCTTAACATCCAGAAAACGAGGGACTATGTTGTGTGCTGGATGAATGAAATGTTGCAGCAAGTTTCAGTATAAACTTGGAACTAATTAGGGCCTTTTCATCACCGATGACGGGAAGCGGATTAAAGAAAAAAAATGATGGCGTAGCGGTCGTGACACTTCATCAGAATGACAGAAAGGGCCGAAATTGTATTGTGCCTCTGCTGTCCAAAGTAGTGCATTAGTTTTTTGGAAAAAATTCAGTCGTGGTGGGTGGCTTTCACGCTAAAAAGAACATTAGGATAACAACCTTATCATTACGAAAGAATAAAGGCGTGTTGGTAATGTGTGTGTATATATATATATATATATATATATATATATATATATATATATATATATATATATATATATATATATATATATATATATACATACAGTATATTTGTGTGTGTGTCTGTGAGATTATTTGTCAGTCTTGCACATTATCCATACACTTAAGTTTTAAGCCATAATTAACTCATTAATATCGAATTCACCTTATCTTACTCCCAAACGGAATTATACATGATGAGCACATCTATCATGACTATGAATCAGAGCCATCCCCTATTGTTTAATTAGATTTTTTACTTAGAATCAAAATCGACTTAACTCACCCTTGATAGCTAAATATATGCAACACGTGACTATACATACGATCATTAGTAAGTTTCACATATGAAAGGTTTTACTCCTCTAAATTATAACTAGAAATAGACCATTTTATCGAATTCACGCTGCCATAGGAATAACGTCAAGATACCAGTTTTTTACATAAGTGTATAACCAACTACTTCCGTTAAACTGAATTTAAGATTTCGTATCAATAAATCACCTATTTCAGGGGCACTCTTCATAATTCAACTCCCCGAATAAATCCTAGACCCATTGTGCTCTGTACCAGGATTAATAGAGTACAGGGTTAGTCCGCTTCTGACCAAAATAAGGACAATCTCGCGCATGACGTCGTCTGGCTGCATCTGGCTAAGGTTAAGGTAAAGGAAAGTCATCAGTCAGAATTTGACTTCACCGGAGTGAAAAACCCGGAAACTCTCTTAACCCGGATTAAGGCGCTCTTCACCTGGTCAGTCCCAGGATTAATTCGATCAGGATTCACACATAGCACAAAATTTAAACAGAATTTTCTTATCCTTTTTTAAGTTGAATGATGTGGGTTGCTGATGATAGTTAAGACTGTTATTAAAGTGTATATATATAGATATAGTATGTATGTGTGTGTGTACATGTATGTATGTACATATATTAACCAAAGAATGTAGGGAATCATAAAAGAAACAAAGACACACCTGGTCCGGATTTACACAGTTAGGCCTACTGCATTACCCAAATAGCAATAAAAAGACATATGGAGGATTATATCAATCCTTTAATTCAGGATTATATCAACCCTTTAATTCAGCAGTACCGAGAGATTGACGGGGACCTCTCTCACCTAAGGTTGTGAGAGAGAGAGAGAGAGAGAGAGAGAGAGAGAGTGAGAGAGAATGAGTGTGGGAAAACAGATACCATAGTGACCCTTCATTTCTTTGTTATCCTGGTTTTCTTCTACGGTGCATACCAGTGACGTCACAAACCTGCGCAGAAACACCGGGACGGTCTAACCTGTACTCAATTAATCCTGCTCTGGACTAGGGTGAAACCATCCTCACAACCTTAATAGATTTTGCTGGTCATTTTCATACGTTTGTACATCTGCAAAACGAAATGTACAATGTTTTTAATGTAAATCAGAGATTTGTATCGTCAATTTCCATTCAACTGTCTTGTTATCAAAATATATGAGCGGAAGGTTCACAATGGTTCACAAAGTTTAAGGTATTGTGATTCCATTGGAGGTGCTTATCTACTGTATCATTGTCAAAACCAACAGTTCCTCAAGCGTTACCAAGTGGATTGTCATTAAGAACTTCAGCTGTATTTCTGACGCATCTACGTCGAATATTATGTTACATCTCGTGACTAATTTTTACAACTCTCTCCTAATTGAAGTTAAATGGTTTTTCATAACAGCTGTGTCTTAAAGTGTCAAATCCTGCTCAACACGAGTATCCTATCCATATCCACTTTCTTTTCTAATTAGAAAAAAATCACCATTCATTATTGACTGGGCAATAAGCTTATTATCATAAGTATGATGAAAACATCATACGATTCAATTAGGAATTTTGGCAACTGAACATTAGCAGAATCACATTATTTTAAAGATATCCGTAATACCCTCAGATTAATGCATAACTCCATTCCCATTGCGTCTCTCTTCTCGTGAATGGTATCACACAATATAACATCTTTCCAGCTAAAAAAAGAAAAAAATGAAAGAGACCCTCTACTAACTACATCTTCGTTACGAAAGGAATGTCTTAAGAACAGAATTGTAACAGAGCACTGGATCTTTTAACAAGGGACGTGAACAGTCATTTCGTACTTAATGCCATTTCCAAAATTTGACTGTTTTCCGAAAAGAAACAAAACATAACATATAGATTATACACTTGCTGTACTTCAGAAACGTTTCACTTAATGGTACCTTTATATATTCAAAGTACCCGGAAAATTATTCATGACTGAAGACGCTCTGAGTGTTCAATAACCAGTCACAATTAGAACTTTTGTGGAGAAGCTCCTGTGTTAACATCTTGAAGGTTTCTTTATTCTTCGTTTTGTAAATTATTTTATTAATTTGGCATAAAATTGCTTTATGTAAGCAACACAATCTTTAAATGAAATAGAAAGTTACCAATTACAATCATTCGTTTTTCAGTTTTCCTTCGTATTAAACATGTTGTTTCTTTGCTTTTCTATCGCACTGCTCTCTTCAGTGGTATTCAATTCCCTTTCTTTCCTTTCATCGTAAAATTCCTCCCTTCACACTCAAGGTGATCATGTCCTTATCTGGCTGAGAAAAACTTCAAACGGATTCAATTAAATTTATGTAAATCCTCTCACAATTCAATTCAAAGGGACGCCAGTGTTCTGTAATCTCCCCACTGTTTTCTTTGCCTTTATCCCTTATATTCAATTAGATATAAGCAATATGCAATAACAAAGACCACATTTTCCCATCATTCCATCATTCGTTACTCTCGTTTAACTCTTAATTAAATTAGTATTATCCAGCTAATGTTGAACGCTGCGAATTTTGTATGCATGGGCACAGTTCATGAATCATCGTTATACACAGAAGAATAAACAGCTCTGAAACATATCCATATAAAAACGTGTATGTGATGAATTTAAGGTTTAGATTATGTACAGATCATCACGAAATGTTAAATGTTCCATGAACTGTGCTACATCACAAATTCTCAATGCGAAATGTATTTACATGCAACATTACTCTCCATCTTTTCCTCGATTTTCGGTGTTCGCCCCAAGCTGAAATACTTCGGGACAATTGCGCATGAGCATTAACGGTCCTATAAACACATATTTAGAACAAGCCCCTGTACATTATCATATACATATATCGAAGGGCGTCAGAAAGAGAGAGAATGTGAAAAAGGGTGACACACTTGCTTAACGATCACTTCCTTTTCCTCAGTTCCCCGATTTCGTAGTAAAATGATATTTTTGTCGGATCTGGAACTTTGATCAGTTAGTTGAAAGGGCTGGGATATTGCGTAATTTCACTTACTTTCTGTTCAACAAATAGCCCATCAAATCACATCAGAAGTCTCTGAATTCTATTTCGACTTATATTTGAATTTAAATTTCTTCTTCAAAGGTTTCTGTGTACTTCAGATGTTAGGAAAGTTGTAAGAGTACTGAGGCAAACATAACTTCAAAGCGCACTAGATCAAAAGGATGCTTTCTGAAGTGGGCAAAATTTCTCTGGAACTGAAACAGTAACGAAAAATTTGAAACAAACCGGTATTTGTTGCTCATTTCCATTGAGACCTGTAACTATAGACATCAAACATATTGGGGTTCAGCAATAATTAATAATTAGTAAGTAATCCTTCCCGAATAATAATATTTAATCACAGAGACCATCAAAGACGAAAGATTGTAACATAAATTCGATATTTTCTTTCGCTTTGGAAAAGCTTCCTATTCTTGAAAATTTCATTATATGTCATAATCTATGTCATTCAGTCGCCCCTGTTATCTTCTTAAGATTTCTTCGCTAACGAAGAGATAATGATCTTTCCATTTTCTTATGACTGGCACTTACATAAACACTACAAATGAAGGCACGCAATAAATCCGGAATATATTTCTTGAAGAGATTACAGCACTTTCTATTCTTATGTTCTAAATGAAAGTTGTCTGTGACCGGAGGAGCTCTGAGTCTTCAGTAACCAGGCAAATTTAGGAGTTTCATATAGAAGCTACTTTGTTTACATCCAAGAGGTTTTTGTCTTCTTCTAGAAAGATGAGTAGAAAGATGGCTAGCTCTGTAAACTGTTTTATTTATTTAAGCAGAAATAAACTTCATCCAAGCATTTCTCACAACATTTAGATGAAATAGTCAGAGAGTTACAAATTACAAAGATTTTTTTTTTACTTACTTTCGTATTAAACAGGAGAATTCGTTCCTTTTCTCCAACACAGCCCTCTTTAACGGTAATCAATTCTCTTTCTTTCCTTTAATTGTGAAATTCATCCCTTCACACTCAAGGTGATCATGTCCTTATCTGGATGAGAAAAACCCCAAAAGGATTCAATTAAGTTTATGTAAATCCTCCTCACAATTCAATTCAAGGGGGCGTCAGTGTTCAGTAATCTCCTTGTAGCCAATTAGGGTTAGTAATATAAATTAACAAAGACAGTATTTTTCCATCATTTCATTATTCGTAACTTTCGTTTAACTGTTGATCAAATTAGTATCGTCTACTTAATTTTGAACGCGGATGATTTTCTATCGTGTATAAGGTCCAGGAAACATTGTTTTACGCGAGAAATAAACAACTGTAAAACATTCCCATATTTCAGTGAGTAATTGATGAACTTAAGTTCTACATGATGCATAGGTAATTACGATGTGTTAAATGAACTATGAGTCCTGCTACATAACAAATATTCCATTACCTTCTGTTACTTCTTTCTAATGAAAACCACATTCTTTGAAGCTTGAATTTCAAGTCAGTGGCCTCTACGGGTTTGCTCCATATGAATAAGGTTCATCTTTTGAATAATAATTGTTCCATATGAATAAGGTTCATTATCTGAATCATAATAATAATAATAATAATAATAATAATAATAATAATAATAATAATAATAATAATAATAATATCTGGAAAAGCTTTTTCATACATATACTATCAGTCTTTACTTCTATTTCCAGTGTTCACCCCTGGCGAAGTGCTTCGGGATGACTGCGCTTGCTCTCGCACCTATAAACAAATATCGAAAACAAACACTTGCACATTTCCATATATACATATCAATGGGCGTTTGAAAGAGAGAGAGTATGAAAAAGGATGACGTTCTTGGTTAACTATCACATCCATTTCCTCAGTTTCCCGAATTCATAGCAAAATGGTATTTTTGTCGAATCTGGAACTTTGATCTATCGGTTGAAATGGCTGGGATATTGCATAATGCCACTTCCTTTCTGTTGCAGCAAATTGCCCATCAGATCTCCGATTTACAATTCAATTTCTTCTTCAAAAGTTTCTGTGTATATCAGGCGTCGAGGAAGTTGCAGTTGGGGAAACATAACTTCAAAGGGCCCTAGACTAAAAGACTTATTTCTGAAGTAGGTCTAATCTATCTGCAGGAGAAACAAAAACATAACAAGTAAAAAAATGCGCCGAAGTTTCTTCGGCGCAATCGAGTTTTCTGTACAGTCGCTACAGCGTATAATCAATGCCAGAAAATAGATCTATTTTTCGGTGGTTCGGTATAATGCTGTATGAGCCGCAGCCCATGAAACTTTAACTACGGCCCGAAGGTGGCCTGTCCTATATTTTTGCCAGACGCACGATTATGTCCAACTTTAACCTTAAATAAAATAAAAAAAAATACTGAGGCTAGAGGGCTGTAGTTTGGTATGTTTGATGATTGGAGTACGAATAATCATACCAATTTGCAGCCCTCTAGCCTCAGTAGTTTTTAAGATCTGAGGGCAAGCAGAAAAAGTGCGGACGGACAGACAATGCCGGAACAATAGTTTTCTTTTCAGACAACTAAAAATTTGAACCAACCAGTTATTTTTATTTATTTATTTATTTTTTTTTTTTTTTTTGGCATTTCCATTGAAATCTATAACAAGAGATTCAAACAGTTTTGGATTCAACAATGATAGAAAATCAGAAGATATTCCTTTCTGGATCCTTACATTTAATCATAGAGGACATCAAAGACCGAAGATATTACATAAAAATTTGGTATCTTCCTTCAAGCTGTAAAAGCTTCCGAATCTTGTCTATTGCATCATTTAAGATACTAGTTATTTTACTCATTTCTAAGCGTTTTCTTTTCTTAAATTTCATCACTAACGAAGACATATTGCCCCTTTCATTTTTCTATTAATCGCGCATGTATAATAAACGTTATAACTGAAGGCAAGCCATAAGTTTGAAGGATACTGTTCCTTGAAGTGTTTAACACTTTATCTACCGTCTGGAAAGCTTTGGAATCTTTATTCTAAAAAGCACTTCTAACTAACAGTCATTATAATGAAGGACGTAATACTTATCCTTTATAATAAGTTTTTATCACTTACGTCAGTTGGTCCAAATGAACCTGGTGCTCACTTAATTTCTCTTCAAAAGCATATGGATGTTTGTGTCTGTGTGTGTATATGTAAGACCACTGTAATTGGTGGGTAGTTCGAATCTAGTTGGGTAGTTACTCCACCGAACTGTAAAAAATCACAAGGGTCTGCTAGAGTCAACAAATAGGACGTATGGCTTGCAACTTTATCCTCAGGTACTTGCTGAGGAACCAAATGTACCTTTCAGGCTCCATTCCCACACAAACTAGAGGAAACAGGCGTATGGTAAAAAAAAGTATATCATATACATATACCTAGAGTATATAGAGTGTATATATATATATATATATATATATATATATATATATATATATATATATATATATATATATATACATCGGTCACAGAATAATAAATAAATATACATCTGGAATGTTTAAGGTAAAATTTCTCTCAGAGGATAAATAACAGAGAGAGAGAGAGAGAGAGAGATTAATTCCAAAATTTTTATGGAACCTGAATTTCCTACAAAAGTTCTTGATTGAAACCACGCTTTTTCGTTCACTTTCTATTTTGTGCCTCCTGCTTAACACACGAGAAGCATGTAAGACGTCACGATGAGGAAGGTTTGCTCTAATTTTTCGTCAGTTATGCGTTCCTCGTTAATTAGACAGATTCAGAACGCGCGAGAAAGCAGTTGCGCCTAATTAAATACTATTGTGCCGAAATCATTTTCATTTGACGATGTTTCTCGCGCAATGCTCTCTCGTTCTAAAGATCTCGTTTCGGTGTCATTGCCAAATGCGTATAGTTTTCCAAATGTTTTAAAGATAAAAGTATCTTTGATTTCTCAAAGAAACTGTTTAGATTAGATACTACTGCACATCTACTCCGTTTCCTCAAACAGGAACACCAAAAATAGGAAAGCAATAGTCTTCTAACGAACATTTACATCTGAGCTCCTAATCATCATATTTACTGTACCTTCTTTCATATTCTCTTTCTTCCATCTTAATTTGCACCTTCTCCTAACAATTGATTCATAGTGCAACTGCGAGGTTTTTCTCCTGTTACACCTTTCAGACCTTTTACTGTCAATTTTCCAATTCAGCGCTGAATGACCTCATAGATCCAGTGCTTGGCCTTTGACCTAAATTCCATATTCAATTCAGGTCAATTCCTAATCATCATAGAGGGTTGTTCGTTCAATTGGAGCTATTTCCGTAGGAATTAGTTTTTTATTTATATAAAATTCTGTCAATTACTGTGTTATGTTATTATTTTTAAACATTGTTGATGTTTTTCTTTGAATTCGTTGCAAACACTCACACTTGTCTTTGCCGTGGATGATTATATGATAAATTCAAACATATATGTTGGCATCTAAAAGCACGTTTTCAAACGTATTTATCTTTTATTGTACGATGATGACCCTTTACAGGGAGAATTAATTTTCTCTCTTTATCTGTACGTGGGGATGTCTGTCCGTCTGTCTACCTATTCCTCTTTCTATTTGCCTTTCTCTTTATCTTTTTCCACATTACAAAGGGAAAAGCTGTATCCATACTTCAGTAACATTATCATCAGTGGCGAAATTTCTGAGTATCTATTGTCTATTTGAATTTCTTCAAAGAGCCTTAAAGTAGTTTTTTCCTGCCCTTTTCCTCTGCTGCTAAGGCTGACCAGATTTCTATTCTATATTTTCTAGAACTGTTCAGATTTTACGGGCTTAACCTTGTCAGACACTGTCCCCAAGGAAATTGGTCCCATGACGTAAAAACCAATCTCGGAAGCTATTCAATCTTTTCTTTGAAGGCAGACAATTCTTTTTTGTGACAGTTTCATCCTGGGAATTCTTTCTTCTCTTAACACTTAGCTTTGCGAAATAAATGCGATGTTTCGAAGACGATATCTTTGAATACACGGTTGATTCTCCGCTTATTATCTCTTGAGAGAAGGAAAAGATTGGTTGTTATTGCTTTGCTTCACTTAAGTGCGTAATATTTTGGCTGTGATTTCGTATTACCTTTCATGGGCACGATTCGCGTAAATTTTCTGACATCACACAAAAAATAGACGACATTAAATTGTTACCGTTTTTATAGGTCTAAACTTCTAAACTTTGAGAGTATATGTAATTGTATACGAATAATTAAAAAAAGTTATCGCACGACAACAGGTTTTTTTAAGGTTACTTCTTAGTGGAATTCAAATACTTCATTAAATATCGTTTTAAGGTAGTTGATCACAGCTGCTGTGATGCTAGTTTCTAATACTGAATTCGTAAATCAGTTAATCTATGACTTACGAAAAATAGATTAATGCATGCCGGGTGCAAGTGTTAGTTTACCTTGGTTAGTAGAGAACTTACTTGTCTCATACAATATGTCAAGTAAAAACAAAATGTGCTTCCTGGAAAATGGTAGCCTTCCATCAGTCTGCTACCTACAGTATCTCTGCATTCTAGACCATCTGTCAAAATATAATGATGTCTGTTAGCTAACCACGTGGCGACGGGTTGGTCAGATGGTCTGGTGATAGAGTTCATCTCATCATGGAACTTGCGTCCCACAGTCATTGGTGTTAAGAAGAGGTGAACAAATTATAACTGGAAACAAGTTAAAAATGTGCCGAATTTTCTTCGGCGCAACTGAGTTTTCTGTACAACGTATAATCAAGGCCACCGAAAATAGATATATCTTTCGATGGTCTCGGTATAATGCTGTATGAGCCGCGGCCCGTGAAACTTTCAACCACGGCCCGTTGGTGGCCTGCCCTTTAGCGTTGCCAGAAGCACGATTATGGCTAACTTTAACCTTAGATAAAATAAAAAAAAAAACTACTGAGGCTAGAGGGCTGCAATTTGGTATGTTTGATGATTGGAGGATGGGTGATCAACATACCTTCGTTGGGTGAGTCGGTAGAGCTGCGGACTGGCGCTCGCTGGGCCGGAGTTCGATTCCCCGGCCGGCTGATGAAGAGTTAGAGGAATTTATTTCTGGTGATAGAAATTCATTTCTCGCTATAATGTGGTTCGGATTCCACAATAAGCTGTAGGTCCCGTTGCAAAGTAACCATTGGTTCTTAACCACGTAAAATAAGTCTAATCCTTCGGGCCAGCCCTAGGAGAGCTGTTAAGCAGCTCAGTGGTCTGGTAAAACTAAGGTATACGTAACTTTAGCCTCTGTAGTTTTTAAGATTTGAGGGCGGACAGAAAAAGTGCGGACAAAAAAAGCGCGAACGGACAGACAAAGCCATCTCAATAGTTTTCTTTTAAAGAAAACTAATAACAAATCCTAGTTTATTTGACGCTGCAGGACAAGGAACAAGAAAATTCTGTAAGCTGTACAGTTACCTCACAATTAAAAATGATAGTTTTCGATTTTTTCGTAAAAACATTCGAAATTCTCCTTTTAATTCCTTCCTAACCGTATTCTTAAAATCGCGCATATTGAAGGCACCATTGCAAAAATAAACGATCTGGCAGTAAGTTTCCAAACAGATAAAGTTTTATTTAAATGCTTATAGAAGGTGCCAACGTCCAGTCACTCAGTGGTTATCATATGAAGCTCATGTAGAAGTTAGCATTGCTATATTTTTTTTCCTTGAGCACAAAGTCGGCCACAGATCTGTTTACCTTACGGAGAAAAGTCTTTTCTTACAGCCGCTGTTACCCATTTACCAATGTATCCACGCACACATACACAAACACACACACACACACACACATATATATATATATATATATATATATATATATATATATATATATATATATATATATATATATATATATATATATACATGCGTGTGCACTTGACTGTGTGCACATATTGCCTGATGAACTTACAGCATTACTGTCAAATACCTATTCACGTTGCATTTATTTGACAATAGTTAAATGTACTTTGCCTCCAGTCCGTTAGTCTCACATCGATAAAACCTCCTGAAAGATGCAATGAGTTCATTTTTTCATTGCTACCTTTAGGTCTTTGAACGCAGTGATTAAGTTGATTAATTCCTAAAAGCAAGAAACAAGACTAAATTAACCTTGTTCATAGTTTCTTCCTCCTCTGAACCTACCCCTCTCCACTGCAAGACCAAGACACCTGATGTGGCTACGCCGAAGACTACTTGGCCTTAAGTGTGTGAGTGTGTGTTTGTTTCTCACGCAAACCATTTTTCCCCTTGAGGGGGTATCGCTGGAAGGGTACAGCCTTCAAGTTTGTCAGCAAATCCTTGGAGGTCAGGCTGCTTGACCTGCGTTCTTTTTTCAGCCACGGAAGAATCTGTACTCATTTGCAGTATTGATGGTTTGTAGGCGGTAGGTCTGGAGCGATCCATAGGCCCAGCAAACGTGAGTTGTAAATTCTAGCTAAATCTTAACTACAGTATTAAGGCTCGCAGAAACAGCACATGCCATTATGTATTAATTTTCAGGTTCCTATTAAATAAACGCCGACACCTTCTGATGTGAATGTTTTACTGATGAAGTATGATGTAAATAAAATGATCAGCCTCGAGTTGAAAGGACCTCCTATGTCAGCAAATCCTCTCAGTTATTTCCTTCAGTTGTTCATTCACTTGTTTACTAGTTGATATTTTGCCAGTCTTGTATTTAAGGAACGTTATTATGATGACAGAATTTTTCGTTACCATCCATCCCCTTTTGTTATATATTGATAAAAACCAATAGAAATTGTTTTGAACTTAAAAAGGTGAAAAACCGCACAAGGTCGCGTTAGAAATTATTAAAAAACCCACCATTTCCGTATATCCTCCAACATGACCCAACGCCTCAGTTGGAATCAAATAAACGATCCTTATAATTCATAAAACAAAGATAATTATGTTCTTTGTCCTTCGTCTTCTTCAAGATTATTTTATTCATGTTGTTTTAATAGTTTCCATTTTAATGGTTTCCATTCCCTTTATTTTTTCCATACAGTCTATTTTAAGATAATATGAACAGGGTTGTTTCATGTAGTTACTACTATAGGATAAATTAGTTATATTTCGTTTTTATACATTTTTTGAATATTGAAATTTGTTTTAATAAACACTAAAACTCCAGGCTAAGAATCATGATGGACACACACACACACACACACATATATATATATATATATATATATATATATATATATATATATATATATATATATATATATATATATATATATATATTATTTTTTATTACAGTTTGTTTTAAAAAAGCGTGTACGTTCACTTACTGATAACCTCGTAACATGCATATGAATTAATAGTGAATTGGAAGATATATAAAGTTGTATTTCTATTTCGAGAACTGAGAAATATTAGTGGATTCTTTTGACTAAAAAAAAACTGGAATATTCGTTTAGTTAGAATATTGAAACGACGCATTAATGCATTAACAGATAGGTAATATGAAAAATGAAGTCCACTTACCTTAGCCCCTCAATTTATCAAACACTGAAATTGCATCGTACAAGAAATAATGATCGGCAATTAGTAGCGTTTTTACATGTCTATTAATTAGACTTCATACCAGGCTGTCTTACTAGAACACAGCTCTAAACCAATATGGGAGACGAATTCTTTTAATATCTCTCAACATTTCTCAGGAGAACAAGTTTTCAGGAGTGTTGATATTTCTTATTTCTGGCACGGCCAAAGATTTCTGATGGAAATGATTTTTCTCTGAGAAATAGTTTCAAAGCCATTTCTCGTTCTTGTTTTGGGACGACAAAGATCAGAGCAAAACAAAAAATCTTGACAGTTCAACGTCAATTTCCACCTTCCGTTCTTGCTTGTTTCAAGGAGAGACTCATTACAAAGTCTGTAGTTAATTTGTAGCTTATTTCTGCTAAAAGTATGAACTGTCTAGTTTTTTTTTTTAAGGAGTATGATGAATTCATTCTGCGTTAATGAGATCCCACAGAAAACAGTTCATTTATATTCAAGCATTTACCGGTTTAGTAGGAAGCTACATAGTTCATTAATGAAGTACGCGTAAGACACTGCCTGTTCGACAGACTAATTAGACGGAAACTATATGGGTATACTCGTAAACTCTGGTCTAATTAAAGGGATGGAATCTTGGCGGTGCAGAGTAAAGGTGAAAAGATCAGATCTAATTAAGAGAGGAAATTTGACTTAAAAATCATGTACCACGGAGGGGTGTTGCAGCGAGTTTGCTTATAACTATTATCATAATGGTATGTGTACAAAGTTCAGCTGAAAAGGTTTTTTGCATACATATAAATTCATAATTAAGGAAGAACTCTGTCCTTTTGCCCTCTGTGGAATCACACACACACACATATATATATATATATATATATATATATATATATATATATATATATATATATATATATATATATATATATATATATATATATATATATATATATATATATATATATATATATATATATATTATGAGATTAGATATGGATAGTATTAGCTTGAGGAGTATCGGTATGTTAACGTTTTTTTTTTTTTTTTTGTTCAGATACCTCAGCTAACCCTCAGCCTAATACTATCCATATCTAATCTCATCCCATATTTCCAGAATATTCATCTTCTGCTAATTATTTTCAAAACTCACCTTTAAGCATCTTGCTGTTTTAACCAAAATGTAAAGTGCAAGTGATTTACGTAAACAGCTTTTACTTTGTTAATCTCTGATATTCAGCAGAGTTTGTTCAGTAATCCTTTCGTGTTTATAAATTTATTATGTATTTATTATTCTCAACTCTGGAAAGCTTCACTTCAAGAACTGCTTCACTCATTTTATGATCTAATTTTTTTTTTTTAACTTTACGAGCACAATGTAACTTGTACTTCCAAATACTAATTAGCAAATCCCTTTCATTCTGGATTTTCCATATCGAGCCTTATGCTACAGGTCTCAGTTTTTCAATAGAATCTTCAAGAATAGTCTCACTTACCCTCCAGATATTAATGAGCGAATCGCTTCTAAACTTGACTATCTTTCCATGCCGAGTCATGTGTTCCATGTCTCATTTTCTTAAACAAAATTATTCAGTGCTGTTTCAATGATCGGTCCTATAAGTAGAGACAAAATTATCCTTTTAAGTCCATTTGAAACTTTTTCCATCTCAAGACATACATTACAAACCTTAGTCAGCCTCTTAATTACAGTACTACAACTATAACACAGTATCTTATTGGAAATGTTTCAGCTTCTTGCACCTTGCTATTTTTCAGCTGTTACAACCTTCTTTGTATCAACTCAACCATTAATCTGTGATTTATATTAGCCCATAAAAATATAAAATGATTTAGGACTTTTTCCTCTTTTTCCGATATTATTAAGCGCTTATTTTTTTCAGTCCAAGACAACAGCATCTTCACAAAGCATCTTTTCCTTTCTTTATCGCGATCCAAGGTCCAAAGTCACTTAGTCCTTAAAACAGCTCTCCATTTTCCGTAAAATTATTCCTCACATCTAAACTTTCGATCGATTCTCATTGCTGCCTGATTCACTAGTCTTAAGACTAACACTGTCTTTCAAAACATGAATGCTGAAGAGACACAAATGTCTTGCTAATCTGATAGTCGGTGAACGCCGAAACTCATTAGGAAAGACTTACTTTTATTCTCAGAACCCTCAAACTACGGAGACAGTCTCGAAAACTAATGAATAAATCTACCTTCAGTCTTCTCCTAAACGAAATCGTTACGGTTCAGCAATCCTTTCATGTTTAATTTCTTAAAGATCCACTTCAATAAGTCTCACCTACTCTCCAAATATTAATAAACTTTCTAATCTGGGCTTTCTTTTTAAATCAGGCTTTCTGTTATCGTCTCAATTTTTAAACCAAAATCATTCTGTTCAGTTACTATGACTTTCCTAAAGGCACATTTACTCTTATTTCTTCAGCTGGAACTCTGTCTTCTCTGGACATACCTGGTCAACATCTCGTTTACAGCAACACCACTAAGAAGAAACACCTCATTGGTAACCTGTGATTTCTTGTAATTTTTATTTTACAACTTTCTATCCCTCTTTATATCATTTCAACGCTTAACTTGAGGTCTACATTAACCTGTACAAATATTCCACCATTCATTTCTGCTTTTTCTCTCTCTTCTACATAAAAAGTACCATTCTGTCATCACAAGGCAATTCCCTCTGCAATGCATCTTCTTCTTTGTTTATAGGACTTCCAGATTTAATCTCTTCCCCCCTCCCCAACCCCCCAACCCCCACCAAGAACAACTCAGTATATTGCCTAAAATTTGTCTACTTACCCTCAAAGATTTGATCAATCCTCATCACTTGTTTGACTGTTCTTAAGAATAATGTTCATTTCTCCTGAAATAAATACGTTGAATGGCAAACCTAATTTTAAAAGGACATCTGTGAGAGAGTATGGAATGTGAATGAACTTGTTACAAACATTAAGAAAGACTTAAATTAGTTTTAGAAATCATCTTTCTCTCGCAAACTACGGATATCCAATCGCGAGTGATAGTGAAATGAACCAATCGTTGATTTTACATCATAAAAATGCTGATGCAGTAGGAAGTTAATTTAATTTATTGGCCCAATATATGATCCTGTAGAATTTATATGGAGTCAGATTTGATTCACTAGAGAGCAACAAAAGGGCATAGCTCAGCTTTAATTACAGATTTATAGACAGGAAAACTATCGGCACTTTACTCTGTATTCCCTTGGAAACTATTATCTATATGGGCAAACCTCTTGCAATATCCTTCCTTGCTAAGTCATTTTTGAAGTCAAATTCCTTCCCATCAATTAAATCCAACCATTCCAGCTTTTTCTGTATTGCCCAAGAAGTTGTTTATGTGGGCGAAATCTCTGCTGCGTACTTCGGTTATCTATCATTTCCATCCTTTTAAGTAGACCTGAATATACCTATGTTCTTCTGTCGAATTATGCTGCTGAACAGGAAGGGTTCTAAATGTATTCCATAAGTGAATTATGTATCAAACCACGGAATCAATAAGCTCTTGTATTCCAACGAACTGCTGCCTGTGGGCTTTTAATTAACAGAGTATGTTAAGCATTCTCTCATGAAGAAAAGCAAAAAGCGGTGCACTGTAGGCATTACTTAAGGTTCTTTGCGGCGTGCCCTTCGGTCCCTAGCTGCAACCCCTTTCGTTCCTTTTACTGTACCTCCTTTCATATTCTCTCTCCCATCTTACTTTCCATCCTCTCCTAACAATTGATTCATAGTGCAACTGCAAGGTTTTCCTCCTGTTACACCTTGCTAGCCTTTTACTGTCAATTTCCGTTCCAGTGCTTGGCCTTTGGCCTAAATTCTATATTCAGTTCAGCTCAAGACAGGTTATGAAATTATCAATGAACAGGTTCTTATGAATTTTAATTTTGACAATAATATTAGACTGTAATACTTGGGAAGGAACGAAATTTTAAATTCTACGCTGGAAACTTAAAAGAGTTTTGGCTTTAGAAATATTTAAACTCAATGCCATGAAAGATTAACAATGCTTGAAAATTCCTGTAGAAAGGCACACGAAATTAATCATTTTAGCTACTACTTTTCCTGTCCTCTGGGGGACTGCATTCAACAATACAATTTAAAGAAAGAATGAATGAAGTGCATTTGCAATTACAAAATGAGTTCTGCCATGTCAGTGCATTAACTGGAAAGTTAACAAGGAATTAAAGAACGGACTTAGGGTATTCAAACACGTGTATACTTATTTATTCTGCTCAATCAGTATTCTCTTAAAGAACCAGATAACTGATTCACAACAAAGCCTGGCATTCTGTATTATTCTTGACTTTTTTATATTGATTTTATAGTTTTTTACACTTTTAGCCATAATGCTGTTAACACTGAAGTACCTTAATTATTGGTCGGATATTTAGTAAAAATTCTTATTTAAAGAGTGTTAAGTGGATGGCAGCACTGAGTTGACAGTGATGGTATCCTGAACCTGTATTTCCCAGCCTTTACTAGCAACTTGAAAGTTTGCCCTGCAATGAAGGTAGTTTTATAAGCATATAATGCAACTGTTGAATGCAGTCGTTCACTCCCTTAAAGCAATATCAAGATGATGCTAGCCTTGAAAAAACTTGAATAGAACGGTAATTGGTCTAGTTAGTGGTACAATACTGAACTCGGGAAACAAGTACTGATTGCTTCCTTAGAAAATATTCTACCTGACCAATCTTCCGAAGTTCTTATCATGTTGTCCCCATTCAAACCTGTCTTACCACCCTGTAACCAAGGTCATGTATTCCCTAATAATCTTCTTCCTCCAACTTCCGTGTCTACTGCAAGCATTGGCGATTGTAACCTTTCATTCAAATTTATTTCATCCATTCTCCTTCAGCTCTGTGATTGTTCTCTCTTCCTCTATCCTATTTCTTATTTTATTCATGTAATCTCTCTCTCTCTCTCTCTCTCTCTCTCTCTCTCTCTCTCTCTCTCTCTCTCTCTCTCTCTCTCTTCATTCCCCACTAAAGTTTTCTCAACGAAGAAACTTGCCAAACCTCCTCATCTTGACAAATGCCACAAAAACTGATGTTCCTTCTCCTAATTGCTGGGAAAATTTTTCTTTTTCCTTCAGAGTTTTTGTAAGATTTTTTATTTGTTACTCAAAGTCCACGAAACGCTACAAACTTGACTCACATCCACGCGCTTGCTACCTCCAGTCTCTTTATCCCTCACCATCTAGTCATCTGGTTTTCACACCCGAGCAGGGAAAATTTACAAAAAATATATATATAATATCTTTTCACTACCTTTTTGAGTTCCCGTACCGATATAATCTTTTTGTAAGTTTATTTTTTATTCCATAAAATGGGCTCTTGACTTTGTCAATCATACAGTTGATTTCTTCACCAAAAAGCGGACTTGATGTCATCCATCGAATTGAATTCCGTGGCCCCCTTGTATCATTTATCCTCCCTTACATTTTATTCACTTTTAACTCTTTGTTGATTTATTCCCTCTATGCTTTCTCTTTTTCTGTTACGATTTTCCTGTAAATCTTGCTTTCTTTTATGTGCATAGCGTTTAAACAGTAAATGATAGTAATGATAATTATCATCATCATTATTCATTTTATATTATTATTATTATTATTATTATTATAAAACAATAGTTAGGTAAATATATAAAAATAACTATACAGTCGAACAGTCAATCATGAATACACACTCAAACTTACACTCACACACACATATGGTTATGTGTGTATATATATATATATATATATATATATATATATATATATATATATATATATATATATATATATATATATATATATATATATATATATATCCGCTTGGTAGAAGATTCATCACAGTACTGAACACCTTCTATGATATTTCATTATTTCACGACGTTTAATACTATATTATTCTAAAATGGGAAGAAAACAGTTTTTGCCTAAAGATACCAAAGATCCGTTCAGAGTCAAGTGAAAAGACCGAAGATTTTATAACCGCTTGGAAACTCTAAGGGTGATCCAGTTTCCATGACCAGATAAAACGAAGCCACAACGCACCACAGGGATTAAGGGATGTCTGGAGTGCGTGGGAATATTATATTACACACGCTTCGGAGCTCTTTTTATTAACTATTTTGTTGTCAAGTTAGTGGCTATGTTTTTGCACTTCTTTGCAAAAATTGTTGGTTTCCATAATTATATGTTGGAAATTAAGTACACTAAAAGAAATATAAAATCTCTATGGCAGACTATATTACTTCGAGGAAGTTAAGGTCCATGAAAGACACATGAAGTCTCTATTAGAGGCTATATTAGTTTGAGTTAATGATGTGCGACGAAAGAAATTTAATAAAAAAAATCCCCATACGCGAAAAAAATGCACACTTGTAAATATATATAAAACTCTCTTTCATTACCAACGATCTTTTTTATTACATAGGGAAAGGTTTACAGGTCACATTAGCGAACGAAGGTTTTCTTAAACTAAATAGTTATCAAGTGTGTGTGTGTGTGTGTGTCTGTGCACGCACAGACATACACACACACATTATATATATATATATATATATATATATATATATATATATATATATATATATATATATGTGTGTGTGTGTGTGTGTGTGTGTTTGTGTATATATGCATATATATTTAAGTATATATATATATATATATATATATATATTTAATATATATATATATATATATATATATATATATATATATATATATATATATATATATATATATAGTGCATGGACCATTATTTTCCTACAAGGAATTTTACCTTCCTCCGTAACATGTCACGATATTTTCCCATTCTTAGAAAGCTTAAATGAATTAGTTGCTATCATCAACAGCAACGAACAGGCATACAAGAGAACCGAATCCCATTCCTATATCAGGGGGTTAACATGACTTGAAAAGAGCCTATAGCCTATTGCTCTAGTGCCCGTGGTGAAAATCTACTTTAATAAGCCCAAAATGCATTCGACCCTGGTAAAGTCACAAAAGGTACCCGTTTCTTGTGGTGTAATATTTTTTCCATCCAGGAAAAAGTAAATTTCTTTCACTGACTTCACTAAGGCAAGAAAATATTCATTTCGTCTTTATTGCAACACCTTCTTTTTCACAATTATAGGTATTTATTATTATTATTATTATTATTATTATTATTATTATTATTATTATTATTATTATTATTATTATTATTATTATTATTCAGAAGATGAACCCAATGTATTTGGAACAAGCCCACAGGGGCCGTTGATTTGAAATTCAAGCTTTCAAAGAATATGGTGTCCATTAGGAAGATTAAGAGGGGGTAAAAGGAAATACAGAAAGAAGAGATCTCACTTAATAAAAAAAAGAAAATATAATATACAATGAATTAATAATATACAATGAATTCTTGTTTAAGTATTTGTAGCTAATAGATCAATCATGTCTCTAAAGATAAGGAATGTTTTAATGCATTTCATTCGCAGATTAAATGTTTACAAAATACAAAATAAGTCCCAAGATTTTAGTATATCAGTTAAGGCTTCTATGTGTAAAATCACTTCTGTTTTAGGCAAATGTTTAATTATACTGAGATAAGCTAAAGGGAAAAAGGACGAAAGAAAATACACGACCAGATGCAGAGTTCATTATCCTGTCCTCTCAAGTAATGAGATTTTGTGGCTTGAGTATCTCATACATTCTTAGCCGTATTTCATCATAAATTCTCGTCTTTTTGCATTTTCTGGACTCTTCCGTCTAAAAGCTTCATATGAACTAAAAGTTTGGGAAGATTTACTTGTCGTTCTTGAGTTTGAATCATTCTTGTCACTGTTGACAACTGAAGTAAGTTGATAAAAGAAGGACCTTAATAAAATGCTGAGACAGCTTTAATAACTTTCAATAACAGTATTTGAGAGGAAAAAAACCGTGTTTATTTTTTCAAGATTTAACTCCAAAGAAAAAGCCGCTGTCACATCCGTACTTAAACTTCTAAGTCGAGATGAAACCTCTAAAAAGAAAATCTACACAAAGTTAGCTACTTTATATACATACACAGAAGGTTCATGAGGAGCACTTCGAACCGTACACAAACACATGTATGTGTGTATGTATGTGCTACGTATATATATATATATATATATATATATATATATATATATATATGTATGTATGTATGTGTGTATATACATACATATATATATGTATGTATGTGTGTATATATATATATACATACATATATATGTATGTATGTATATTCTGGACAATACTGACCAACTATCTTAAAAAAAGATAACGACAGGGTCTTTTCTTTCAAAAAAATTTCAGAGGTTATCGGAGTTGAGGACGCATTATTGAGCCTTTAGACCTATACTGAAATATCCAATATTTTGAGTAGCCAGGGAGGTTTGTAGAAATATGATGGTGAAATCTAACAGCACATTACAGTTCCTCTATCGAAAACAAATAAAGGTACTTTTATTTTTACTACCATTGCCAGACTTTCTCTCATATCATATTCTATACTTGAAGTAAAATCCTGTACAATTTCTTCCAAAGAAATGGCATTATATCTCGTGCCTATCCAAGAACACTGGCTGAAACAAAGCCTGACAAACAAATGCCATATTTTCCATTAAGGTGCCAACTGGCCTCGTTTCGAAGTTTGCCAGTGATGAATGTGGCTTCCTCGAAGTTTTCAGATAAACAACAGCCGAGAAAACAGCCACAAATATAAGTGAGGGCGACAAAGAGTAAGTATTGTAATTCAACTCGACCAGTGAGGGATTTAGTCAGTCATCGTCCAGTGGAAGTTGAAAATTTATATAACTGTCATTTCCCTAAGCTGGTGTTATAGTAATGCGCTCATTCACGTACAACGTATCATTGTGCTAGAGAGAGATTTTCATTTGTCTCTTTAATTCATCGGTATCTTCCTCATAATTCAAATAAAATAATGTCGAGGGAAAGCAAATTCAGTATTTGCCTATATTCTTGCATCTTGGTTTCAGAATTACTATAATTCCTCTTCTATAAATATATATATATATATATATATATATATATATATATATATATATATATATATATATATATATATATATATATATATATATATATATATATATATATATATATATATATAAATATATGTATGTATGTATATACGTATGTATTATATATATATATATATATATATATATATATATATATATATATATATATATATATATATATATATATACATAATACAGCACGAAGGAACGCGTGCTTGAGAATATCAGTAAGTCCACGTCGGAAGGTGAGTGAAAACCACTCACCTTCCGACGTGAACTTAATTGCAGGAATACGTTCAGCTTCACATTTGGTTTTATCCATATGTTCAGTGACAACATCGTCACATCTTCAGGGATATTCTACAGATTTGAGATATATGTTGATATGCACACACACACACACACATATATATATATATATAGATAGGTAGATAGATAGATAGATAGACAGATAGATAGATAGATACACATACACTTAAGGCTGCACGCTGTAGACCTTTTTCTTGATCCCACCAGACTCTGGTTAAATCTTTGCATTGTTCACCTTTTCCTGCTCTTTTACTGATATTACAGTAAATGTATTTTATCATCGTCATAACGACGATAAAATACAATGGATTAATCAAGATATTTAAAAGCATACAAAAAACCACTGGCCATAATCGACTCTGCACTGCTTTTGGGTAGTCATTAGGCGTTCAAAATGTCATCCCTTAATGTTTGTTCTGCAGTGTGGATAGGTAGCATCTGCGCCGTATTACATGCAACCCGTAATTGGCTCTGTTACAGCGCCTGTATCATAGCCGTCATCAGTCTCGGGTGCGAGTTCATAACTTGGAGGTTGCACAGGCATGCTTTCCTTTCTTGCCATATATTCGGCTGATTTTTATTGTTTTGTAAATTTGGGGATCGGTTTGTTATCGAACGAAAGTTTTCGCGTGAATTATCAAAGCAATATTTAATCTAAATTTGTCGTCACTTCTTTAACTCGTAGGTGTCATTTTACTCTCCCTGTATGCAGAAGTGATTGTTCTGGAGGGAATCTTGCTTTTTATTACATTGTGTTAGGTGCATCAAGACGGCCTTCGTGTTTCAGAACTGCAGTAAATTTTATGTGGACTTTTATGTTTCTCTTTGGTGTAAAATTTCTATTTGTTTAGATATTGTTTGGAGAATTTCCATTCTTGTAATCTTGAATTGTTTTCCTTCTTAATATTTTCATGGTACTCATGAGTTAACTAATATCTTGGAACACTAAATTAAACTTTAGCACTACAGCTAAATTACTAAAAGAATTTAATTTCCAATGTAAATGATAGAGGCCTACCAACAATTTTTTCTATATGAAATATTTTTGAGGATTTGGTAGACAATTTAATTTTCAGTTACAGCACCATTTATCGAACTGACAACATGACTTTTTCTTCGCACAACAAGTTTTGTTTTAAGCTATAAGAAATATGTATATGACTACCGTGAAATGTTGATAGCAAGAGTTTTCAAGTATTTTTTGTTAGAAAACACAGTCTTTAGTCTGTTTTATCTTCAGTTGGAATGGCCTTATGTCTGGTTGCCTCTTAAAGCAAATGTGCTCGATCCAGTCCCTTGACCAGAGGTAGCGTTCATTACCGGTGGAGACTCCGGTTCAGAGAACTGACACTGGTTTCAATCAAGTGTTATTGATCAGCATATCAGAGCTTTTGACTGTCACAAACTAATTAGTGAGCCTTCGACCTGTTTGGCTCCTGTGACCCGTGAGCATTATCGATTGGCTTAAGTAAATCGGGACATCCCAAGTGCCGCTTCGTCAACTGCAGTACAATCACTATAATTGCTTCATGTACCTTTAAATGTCCGTGTATGAGCACATCTTATTGTAAATAAGCAAGGGACTTATTGTTTCTGAGCAAATAAATCACCTATTAATATTTTTAAACCTATTATACTGAATCCTCATTCCCTTTTCCTGCCGAGACCAACCAGATTTGCCGAGCAGCAGCACCATTATGCAGTAAATATGCCCCACTGTCGAACTTCTCAGTACCAGAGGTCCTTTACTCCTAAACCCGTTGAACTGTGGAACAGTTTCCCTGAGGATGTCGTGTAATCGGAACTTCTGAAGTTCCAGCGAAGATATAATTCATTACTACCCTAATGAATTTCGCCTTGTATTTTAATCATTAACTTACAATTTCGTCTATTTATTTATTAATGTTTTAATTGATTTTTTTTCTTTTTGTCTTTTTAAAACGGGACCTCTTCTTTGTGCATTTCCCATTACCTCCTGTTACTTCTTTCAAATGAACACCATATTCTTTAGAAGCTTAACTTCAAGTCAATGGCCCCTGTGGTGGGCTTGCTCCAAATGAATAGGGGTCACCTTCCGAATAATAATAATAATAATAATAATAATAATAATAATAATAATAATAATAATAATAATAATAATAAATACGGAACTATGGAAAGTATAAATTTTTAAAGATAACTGGTATACAATGAATTTTAGACCAAATCTTTATAGACATTCAGAGATTTATCTGGGACCACAGGGCTCAACTCATTCAACCCAAATTTTAAGGAGTAACTATTGAGACTCTTTATACTCGTATCAGACGGGAAGTAAGTAGAAAACATACTGCCACAGTAACTAAGAAAACACGTCTCGGAAATCGATGTTCAACACCTCGAAAGGATGCCACTGTCAAGATTATGAGATCGTTGAAGCTTACCCTAATGTTGCCAGCTCTATTTGCACATGGCTTTGTCGGGGAAAGGTCGTTACTGGCGACTAACAAGAAAATAGTTTAGATATTCTCTCTCTCTCTCTCTCTCTCTCTCTCTCTCTCTCTCTCTCTCTCTCTCTCTCTCTCTCTTTTAGTGAGGGTAAATAATAATCCATTCATCCGTCAGTTATCTTGTCATTCAGTTCGATACAAGTCCAAAAGCGAAAATGGAAAGATATTGGATGAGAACAATTTCATGTTCAGGCGATTAAAATAGATACAGATGGTTTCGTAATCCTCCAGTAAATCCCTCGAAATCCCCAGTGGGAGGAAATCTTCCAATTATCTGTATGAACCAAGCAATAAACCAGTCAGAATAAAGGGAATGCTTCGGGATTTCACGGGATTGCTTTCGCTCGGAAAAATCTCGTCGAATTCACACATCTGGAAAAGGTGACTGATATGAACGGAAATAATACTGGTTCTTGAAAATTTTCTTTTATAAATTACTTATATTCTTATTCGTTTCATATTACTTAATACTGTTTCATTAAATTACCTTCGAGTTCCTGGTTTCCAAATCTTAGGGTTAGTCTTCTGGGGCACTTTTGTGCTCTATTTGAGCGTTCTGGCGCAATAATAATAATAATAATAATAATAATAAATAATAATAATAATTAAGCTTTTGAGAGAAGAAAATTGTGCTTTTCACATTCAGTTACACAAACAGGTTACGAAAAATTTGCCTTACCTTTAATAAATACATGTAATAAAGGGAACTGTTGTCATTGTCCTTGTAATAATAATGATTATTATAATAATAATAATAATAGTAATTATCATTATTATTTATTGTAGTACTAGTAGCAGTAGTCAATCTCCTTAGTAATTTGAAGCATATCTTTCGAATTCGATTACCGAGCATATCTTCGAATATACGTAAAAACAAACTACAGAAAAACACAAGGGATTATCGTGCATTCTTTAACATCTGGAAAATACCTATTTCTTTCCCGTAACTTTATTTAATTTTTTTTCGTACATATAACTTATAGTTTAAACTATTCTTAAATGAAAGGAACGATGATGAATATGTACATTTACTTGAAACGATAAACATAAAATAAATATAAGGAAAATAATAAAGGCACACATCCAACGATCTAAAAAAAAAAGCCTAATAATGGACTTAAGGACTTGACCTTTCCCTGCTTGAAAGATAAATAGGTTAGAAGCAATTCGACGGGTCTGGGAGAAGCAGGGCCACTTTAGAAAGATGGACGTCATCCTTGTTGGAGGTGGTTTTGCAAGTTTTTATGACTTTCACGAACGATTTCAAGTAATGGCCTGGTTCAGGCCTCTTTGCACCTGGCACAACTGCCCTCTCTTTGGTAAAGGCATGTCCCCCAACTGTGCTGAAAGCAATATTTCGTATTTCCAGAGGATTCTGGAAAGAAACAGTCTATAAAAGATTCGAGTCGCATTACCTTTTCTCAGTACGCACTGCGATCTTTTTCATGTAGGGTCCGGGCCATTATGGGTAATGCTTTCAGTGACATATCAGAGAATGGCATGTTGTTCCTCAATATTGTCTTTTATAATTTCTAATTTGTATAAACAACCTAACCTCACCCCCAACGCCCTACAGATGACATAAGGACGAAGCAACTCTTTCCTAGACTTTGCAACCCCTTCTAACAGCTGGGTTGGGCCTCATCCCCGAAGCAGAATGCCTGCAGACTTGTTGCATGGCCATCATTTAGTCAGTATTTGGTCACTGATGCAGCATTAAATCCACCCCTAGGAGAAGAGTAACCTTAATTTCCCTAACAGATATCAGTGTTGCACTACAATCCTGGTGTGTCATTACTATGAGACGTATTGCTCATCAATACTAGAGAAATATTTGACAGCATGCATGAATCTGCAAATGGGATTCCACGCTTACTGCAGTTTAGAGAGACCTACAAGAGAGCTTGAATCCTAAATAACCTGTTATCTTTCATGATATTGCAATAAACATCTTGCCAGAGTTCCCTTATCAGCAAACATCAGTTCAAAAATCCCATTCATTTTGGTTTCTCTAGCAGCCAGTTAACCTCACCTTCTAAAAACTTCGTCAGACAACTGGACACACTTATAACAATAAGTTGATGGCGTGACCAGTCTTATTTTAATCTGTAAAAATCACACTTTCAGCCTGAGGAACTTATAAGATTCTAATGGAATTTATGACCGAGAGATATGAGAATATCTGTCGAACACTCAGAGTAATACAGGGGATGATGTTCAAAGCCTCTGGTTTGGAAAAGAATTTTTACTGGAAAATGGTTTGATAAATAAACTTTTAGACAAATGCCTTGATATGGAGCTCTCATACGAGATATTCTGGTCATTTCATTTAATCCTGTACCCTTCCAAGGTATTTCTGTGACATAATAGGTGGAAGATATAATGTCTATCTGTTCATCTATCTATCTATCTATCTATATATATATGTGTGTGTGGGTGAGTGTGTGTAGTTACCGCTTGCCTTTCTTTTACTTCTACGTTAGCTCCACATTTCTCATAATTCAGTTTTTCTTAAGCCATATATCTCAACAGTTTCACCTTTTTGCTAACATGAGCTTTCATCACATACACTACATTTCCATAAAGGAGAGGTGGCTCGAGAATCTTCACACATTCCCATGGCTTCCATGAGCAATTTGAGACTCTTTCTAATCAGCTGCATGTATTCTGTTACACTTCTTACTTCGTATATCCTGTGGCTCACGTGTCCTGTCATCTCACTAATATAATTTACTCCTAAATTCCTTCTTCCACCATACATTTAGTGTTCAACATGTCATCTTCTTGGATTTCATTCACCCTCATAAACTACTTTTGTTCAGGCTTGCTGTTAACATTCTCCTTTATCAAACATTTATAAGCTCTTTTACTGGTTTCTGCAGTATTCCCTTCACTATCCCTAATCAGTACTCCATCTTCGGCAAACATGGGTAATACTCAGCTCTGCATGTACTAATATATTCTTTGCTTCAATAAAGGTTTTCTTTCATCATTTTCAACATTTTCCCTTCTATAGCATACATTTTCAACATCCCCCCCCCCTCCATACTTCCTTTACACTGAGTGTATTATAAGATTTTTACAAGTACATGAATGTCACATACAGAATTTTTCTATAACTTTCAAACCTCTAAAATATATGTGTCATAAAAAACGTTTAATGCACAGACCCGTTCCCCTGTTCAAATCTAAACGGTGCTCCCTGTCAATCCTACTATTTTCCTTTCTCAGCCAAAATCTTGTCAAAAACCTTACGTGGTACACTGTGCCCTATTATTCCAACCGTCGTGTCTATCGCCTTTATTTTTAATATATATATATATATATATATATATATATATATATATATATATATATATATATATATATATACACATATATATATAAATATATATGTATGTATAATACATATATATATATAATATATATATATATATATATATATATATATATATATATATATATATATATATATATATATATATCTCACACACATATATATATGTGTGTTTGTTTGTATGTGTGTAACACTTCGGATGCCGAAAGAGATTATTTGTCATCTACTATTTAGATAGAGTATACAGTTTTCTTTTCACCCCAATTTTCTCATGGTAAGAAGAATATATTTCGAAAGCTTTTGGATTTAGTGACATTGCATATATAAAGTAAACTTATGTAATGTAATGAAAGTGGAAATTGCATACAACGAAACAAAGCAAACAAACTGCAGTTCTGAAAACCATACCTTTAGGGAGAATTATTCGCAATATTACGTTGCCCGCGTTGATTGAACTGAAGAACGAGGTTGCAAATGTGCGATAATGAAAAGTGGAATAAATCTTTGATTGGATAAAATGTTTCGAAATATAATAATTGAAAAGCATATCGAGTTCATAAAAAGAATTGTTCAGCAAAACGAGAATGGTCTTTCAAAATTTGTTCTCCATGTTCCAATCAATAATTACGTGACGTTTCCCACCACCCCTCGTTCCTAACGAAGACAGACCAACTGAGCTTAGCCAGCGAATCTAACTGCTGTAGTGGAAAGGGGAAAGGGTCCAGGAGCGGTGGAAACTATCAACAAGATTAATTCAGTTCTGATATATAAAATTAACGGCAAAAGCGACAAGAAGGGAAGCGTACGAGCTGGAGCCATGAAATGGTTTTATGGTGACATTTTTTTTTTCTTGTTTCTGAGAATTATTTAAATTATTCAGTGCACTCAAGGAACTCAAGGTAAGAATGAAAAAATGAAGCTATTGAAACCGTCAGGAAGGTTTATCTTTCATGTGCCATTCGTTTGAGTCTAGTCAGTTTCTAAGTGGACAGGAGCAGGGTATGCTTAAATTAAACATTAGTTGTTTATCAAATATGGTCTGAATAACCCACACTTTGATCTAGCAACATAATAAGAGTGAGGATGGAGATTGGGGAGGACAGCAGTGAGGTAAGAGCAAAACGCAACGAAAGTAAAATAGAGAACCCAAGACAAAGCCATCGCTAAGCAGAATAAAAGGGGAAAACTAGTAAATAGGAGAGAGAAATAGCATAGCTAATAGATTAACACTATATATAATTGCTAACAGATGATTTAGTTTAGCAGCCTTCATGAAAATTATAAAAATCTATCAGTCGGAAATTACTAAGAGAAATTGTTTTGTAACAGTATCGTCAGTCTCTCTTGCATTTGCAATTTATATTAAAGAAGAAGCAACACTCCGCGAAATGCTCATTGTAAAACCAAAGAGAATCTCTATACTTGTATGATAAAAGTAATGCGTGCAGACTTAAGGTCTTGTCTTGGAACATTGAATAAACTCAGTTTCATTTGATTCCATCCTGATATTCCCGATTATGCCCCGGGAAATTTATTTGCATCCTTGCCCTTCTCTCTAGAGATATTAACATAGAGAATGTATTTTACATTCCGAGACATCACCTTCAAAATATCGTACACGTTTCACAAAGCTATGCGCCAAGAACAAGTATTTCCGAAATGATGCTGTCAAAAGAAAGACCTTTCTTCCTTCAAAGAAGAGATTGAGTAGCTTCCCAGATTGGTTTTACGTTATGGAACCAATTTCCTTTGGGAACGTGTCTGACAAGGTTAAGCCCATAAAATCTGAAGAGTTCTGGAAAACGGAGAGTAGGAATCCCGTTAGTCTTAACAGAAGGAGAAGAGGGAAGGATAGAATCCCTTGAAAATTGTGAAAAGACTGATCGCGTTTGCAGATTTCAAATACATGATAGATACCATAAAAATTCTCGGTTGTTCATAATGTTTCAGAAGCTGGGAGAGAGAGAGAGAGAGAGAGAGAGAGAGAGAGAATGGCAAACAGACGGATGAAGCAGTTTGCAAGCACAGAGGCATATCTTTACGTCTACGTATGTTCAAAAGTACCATATTCAAGTACAGACACATACGAGTGTATGTGCATTTGCAGTGAACTGGAAGCATAACATAGAAATGAATACTTATCACTTCACAGCTAATATTTTGAAACGAAACAAATTTTTAAAGAAATGGCTGCAATCGATGGAAAGCACGATTACAAGCTCCGATGAAATTAAAACAGTAAATGTGAAACAAAAAAGAAAATTATTATCCATTGCTGGTAAAATTACTAGGAAAAGGAAGAAAAATTGTAATGATAAATTAAAAATGAAAGAAAAAGACTTAACAAGAGCTATGTTAATGAAGCTTTGGATAACTTGATATACTATTTCTGCCTCTTTTACGCTAAGCTGAAATATCCCTAGTCTTAAATGCTTCCCGAATTGACACGGTGGAAATTGGCAATCCAACGACTTTTCGCTTCTCTTAAGAATAATTTTTCAGAATTGCTCTGTCAAGGTACAGAATCCTCACATTACTTCACCAATGTTGAAAAAGATGCAAAACGACCACCGGGAAGCAATCGTCTAAAGGGAAATATTTCCATTCTAATTCGTTAAGCCACCCATACATCATTTCATCTCATTGTGCGTATGAAGGTAAAGGGGGAAATGTCACCGTTTAAGTCCACACACAGACAACTAGGCACAGGCTTAAGCGATATAGCACCAAGGGTGAAAATGCTTGTTGATTAACTTAAGAGGTGTCTTGCTATTGAGGCTCGTTAAAAAGGATTGGAGTATTTCTGGTAGAGTTTTCACAAAATGGGAAATACTCAAATTTTGTTTGTTAAGCAAGATATATTTACAATCGTTCACTTGATGATATGAGGCTGACATTTGGCTAAATTATTTATTTTGTAATAAATTTTGAGAAAAAGTATTGGCCACTTGAAATTCAAACAGGCAGCCATTTTCCAAGACGGCCGCCCAGTGACTCCATAATACATTACATACTGAGATATTTCGTTATATATAAGTCTGAATAATCTGAATATGGCGACAATTTATGGATATACCAAAGGAATATTGGATTTTACGTGAAGTATATGTATAATGTAGTATCAGCCCATTACCCATCTAACTAAATCTGATAGTCAACTGTAGAGTGTAATTTAGCATTGCTCATCCTTTTCACATATGCACCTTCCAACTCTTCAATCCGTCTTGCATCCATGGTTTGTCAGTTCTCGTCAAGTTTTAGAAATAAAACTTTATATATAAACTTTGCTTTGATATATATTCTTATGACTATTGTCACTTTCCTTGAATTTGATATATTATCTTCCTCAACGAAAAAAGCATTCTACTTTTGGACATTCTGAGGGTTTTTTACTTTTACTATGGTTCTTATTTGTGCCAAGCAATGTCCTTAGAGCAAATACTCGTATACTCCTCTGCGCTCTTTTCAGCTGGCTTTCACAGAACGTCAGTCCCTAACTCATGTAATAAATTGCTTTCTTTGTATCAATGTGGCTTCGGTGCCTTCACCCTCATCTAGTCGTGCTGGATAAAAAGGATATTGACATAAGGCACTGGCATATCACTGATGGCATTGATCAATGGTAAATATTTTGCTGTTACTGCATCAGTATGGGCTTGGTTCCTTTGGAACGAACTAAATCATGAAATTACCACAGTGTTTATGTCCAGTTTTTTTGCCTCTGATTCTTCATCTATAATTTGAAGTTTCAAGTTACTTTGATGTAAGGGATACAACTTGGTTCATGCAATAGCCGTACACATGAAGCGATCGTTCTCCCAACATACAAATCCCATGTGATTTGTGCACCATCCAGAGCACGCTGAAACCTCATTCTCCTAGGAACAGCTCTTCATCAGCTAGCACACCTTATCAGATTAGGTGAGACAATCTGACATTTTATGTGCTCATAAGATAGCATTTGGGTTGCTAAATATGATGATTAGCAGACAATGATTCTTGTGCAGTTTCACAAGTGTCCATCACAAGTGTGACCTGGTATAGAGGAACATACTTTTTTTTTTATGTCTCGGTACCATAGTTCATCTACATATGTTTGTCATTGGAGTTTGCCGTCTCCTAGATGGATTTTCTTTACAGATCCAATAAGTTTCATCTGCCCAGAACTCCTAGTTTTCAGGCAACAGAGATCCACTTTTTTGTTACCACGTCTACCTGTAGAATCACTCTTGTTGCGGGAAGTCCTAGTGGAAAGGAGACTGCCATGGTGCTTTACGGTTTATATGCACTTTTAACAGTCCTTTTTTTAAAGATAACATATGAATATACATTAAAGGATATCTCCTAAAATTCTAACCATTTCCCTTCAGCCCTAATATTCAGCCTAACAAGAGTGACCTTTGTGGCCTTTTCTGACGACTTCTTAGAGGCCTTGTAATATAAAAAATATAAAATTCTCATCTTGGGCATTGGGTCAGTTAACGCACTAATGAATAAGTGAAATCAGACAGACAAATAAGTAAATTGATATTAAGATGAAGAAAACGAGCAGTATTGATAGTTATTACCTGTTTTACACGCACTGGGAGCCGTTTCGAAAAATATGTTGCCACATTGGAATTTCGTGGGTAGCACTTTTTGCTCTTAAAAAGTAACCTAGAAACCGAATTCGTCCTAAATTTCATGCTTGTAGCATCAACCGTACAATACTGCCCAAAAATCACACTCAGCTCCTCCACTGACTTGGTAAAGGACAAAATGGCGGAGGATGAAGAATATATAAATTTTATCAGTGACCAAAATAACTCTGTGAAAGATTTAACAGGAAAACTTTTGCCGTTTTGGTTTCCATTGAATAAAAAATAAAAAGCGTGTTTTTTTTTTGCAACAGCTATATATAATAAGAGTGTCGGGAAGGTGAATTCTTTTTTTTTTATCAATAAATACAAAGAGACCCACAATGATGATACCTATACTCTGTGAGTTGAGCAAATGCCTTTTGTAAGCTCGATTTTATTTGAAATTCCTGATAAGATACATGCCCTTTACGGAAATAAATGAAAAATGGTTACAAAATCATAAAAAGCTTGGTAAATAATCCGGAATTTAAATTAAAGTTGGCCTTAAGATTTTAATCCCAGCTGCGACTATCAATTGTAAGAAAAACAATAACGATAAATATTAGGATTTGGGTGAGTATAAAAAATATGAATAGCGCAGAGGTGTTAGTGGTGGTGGTAACAGCAGGAGGCCAGCAGTACCATTAATTGAAAAGCCATTATCAGCCTCTGTGAAGACGAAATAAAAAAAAACTCAGAGGTGCAAGGTGTTGAAAAAAAAATCGTTTCTGATGAATTATTCCATCTCCTTTTGCACAAAGAGAGAAAGAGATAGGAAGAGGGAAAATACCAAAGAGAGAAAAAAGAAAGGAGAAAGAAAGAGGTAGTGAGATCAGACATTAGCATATGAACCGAAACCTCAAACCTGAAGGATTCTTACGTATTCAAACGGCAGTCTTTTGATATGCAATGAGTTTGAGATATTTCAAACAAGAATTAATCTTTAGTGAAAGATGGCCCTTCGCGCATTTGGAAAAGCTTGGGTCTTGTTAAATGGAAAAGGCCGGTGGGATAAGAGATAGAATAGTTTCCCTTTTTTTTTTTTTTTTTTAGAACTTCATGTGTTGTTATTGCCATCATCATTTTGTATGATATCCTTATATCTGGTTTGATTATCGTTTAAATTTGATCAATTTGTTTAAATTTTGCTAAGAGCAGACAAGAAGGATGCCACTCGAGTATACAGAGTAATATATAACAATTAAAATTTAGGATATTAGGATTATTTTCAAGATTTAAGTAGGACATTTCATGCCTGTATGTTAAGCAATATTATAACTGAAGCAAATCAAAGATGTGAAATTATAACCCTACGAAGAGTTATTACTAATAAATAAGTATCGAAACGTAACTAGCGTATTAGTCATAATTCGAAATACAAATCATAGAAAAAATATAACCCCTTAAAAGTGAATAAACTGCTCAAGAGCAGCAGTTCTGTTCCCGTCCACAAGGTCTCACATTCCCTGCATTCTCGCATTCACTATTATTAGTACTTTCACCAAAAATCCATACATGTCATGTATCTGCATTAAAAATAGTCAAGCAGCAGTAGTGGAATTCAACACAGAGTGACGTATGCAAGATAAATCAGTACCTACCTCACAATGGCATCGAACCCAGGACTTTTGACTAAAGCCAGCGTTCTACTCAGTGAACCCAAATACTTGCACAGCTCTTAAAGACTATTATCTTTTTGTTGAATAATAAGTATATCAACGACAAACATCCTCTGCACTCTGCGTGTTCGTAACTCCAGGCAGGCTGGTGCTGTGGTGTTTCATTTTCTAGTATGAGGTTTAATACCATTCAGTTTCCTAAGAGTTTTAATTTCGCTACAACTAAATATGTAGTGTCCCTGTTGCAGGTGTGGAATCTTCTGCCCTCCAAATGTTTAAGCGAGGAGCAAATTCATTCCTGCTTTCTGCTGACGTCTCCTGAATTCAGGTGTATCAGTCTTAATTTCTATCCTCGATTTGTTTATTTATCATCTTTGCACATAACTTGCTTCCCTCTGCAGATGGTTTTTTTCTGAAGCCCTCTGAGGTTTATAATATGTTGACTATGTCCAGGAGGGTTTTAAGCTGAAGATTTCAAGAGAGGAAAAAAAGCATTGACTTTTACCCAAGTGATGCTTTATTCGAATGACTCCTCCTGAGTTGATGTAATGGAAATCAACGTATAATTACTCGTGCAACAGAAATCAATTCCTGTTCCACATCAAGATCGAACCTATGACCCTCGAGTGAAAACCAAGGGCGCTGAGAAATCTCATTACTTGAGCCATCAGAGGGTCGGGAATTGGGTAATACAAGCTGGTATGCAAGGTGGGCAGCCTTCCCATTTAATTACATAGGTAATGTGTAATTACTTAGATTCCGACATCTTTTATGACCTTAGTGGTTCATTTGGCTGCGCCTGGGTTTGATATGAGGTAAAAAAAAAAAATTAATGGTAGTATTGTTAGTTTTGACAACAATGACTTCCGAACATTAAGCTCTTACGGTACTGTCCGTCGTCAGTTCTTGGTACTTATTTAATTAGACTATTACAGCTTCATATATATATATATATATATATATATATATATATATATATATATATATATATATATATATATATATATATATATATGTATGTATGTATTCTTCAGTAGTTAACGTCGATAGCCAACCCTTAAACTCCAGCAATTAAATGAATATTTAAAAACTTCAACTCGGGAAACTTTTCCGTCTTATTTTTTGAAAATGAGACTGAAGCTTACTTTGGATTAGTTTGTATAAGAACTTACTGAAGAGTTATTATGTATCTTATTAAATATTAAACATGCTCCCTGATTGGTTGGTAGACTGGGTCGATGAACAGTGGTTTTGAGAGGTCATGTTTCTCTCTCTCTCTCTCTCTCTCTCTCTCTCTCTCTCTCTCTCTCTCTCTCTCTCTCTCTTGCTATATGTATCTACATCATGGAGAACAGGTTATTATAAGTGAACTTTTTTTTTAAGTGAACCTTTTTTTTTTAAATAATTTGACATCTTATCTACCAGTTATTTCTCTTCACTTAAGGTCTCTCTCTCTCTCTCTCTCTCTCTCTCTCTCTCTCTCTCTCTCTCTCTCTCTCTCTCTCAGAATAGTCCCTGTGCCAGTTATTATAAATGAAATTTTTTTTAATGGCTTGACATCTCTCTCTCTCTCTCTCTCTCTCTCTCTCTCTCTCTCTCTCTCTCTCTCTCTCTCTCTCTCTCTCTCTCTCAGAATAGTCCCTATGTCAGTTATTATAAATGAAATTATTTTAATGGGTTGACATCTCTCTTTCTCTCACAATAGCCCCTGTGTCAGTTATTATGAATGAACTTTTTTTGATGGTTTGACATCTTCTCTCTCTCTCTCTCTCTCTCTCTCTCTCTCTCTCTCTCTCTCTCTCTCTCTCTCTCTCTCTCTCTCATTAACATCGGCTTTCATAAACGCTTATTGTACTTTAGCGATCACGGGAGGAATTCAGTGTACTATGAGAGGAATTTGGTCAGAGGATGAGCAAAAGGTAACTGGAATGAGGGAACTGGAATGCTTCCGTAAGCTTCCTCATATTCAGCCGTTCGGTTAACAGCTATTTTTCTGACTTCAGAACTTTTGCGCGTCGTTTTTTCAAGGTCAGATGCTATTAGGCTACCTGCTACTTCAGATCTTTTGCTCTATGTTGGTGAAATTCTTATGCAATCAGTCATTTTTGTTTGTGATAATCACGACTTTTTAATACATGGATAACATATTTTTAGTACTATCAAAATATGCATAACAGAATTGAAATTTATAGGTTATAATATAAACGGAATCAGTGTGCAACTATGGGAAATGCTAACTATTTTCTGTCTGCAGATTTCACTGTATACAGTAATCTGGTGAGGTCAGTTGCAGAAAGTTTACATGGTATTCGCACTTTCATTTTTATCCGTAACCTAGAAACTAAATTTACTTTCTCTGTGAAAACAGACTTTTTCATAGCTTCTTGTAGCCATGGCACTGAAGATTTTAGCGGGAACAAAGGAAAAACGGCAGGAGTAAAGGATTAAATAATGATACACGTTTATTCCAGAATGTTTCAGCAGCTGGAGGAAGACTAAATTACAATATCTGTTCTCTTCATTTTCACGATTCCTCCTTCCCTTTTCGGTCGAAATATCTAATTACATTCCACTGGCTTCACCTTCACGGCAAACGTCTAACAATATTGGTCTTTGGATAATAGCTTCATTACGCCAGAATCTTCTAGTTATTTATTTTCATTTTCCTTTTTTCTAACTTTTCAAATACAGACTAAGCTATTTAACCTTTTTCCCTATGGAAATATGATCATTTCTAGTCATAATGATATTAATAATTTTGGGAGCAATCATTTGAGAATTGGAATTTTAAAAACTGAATCTACAAATTCAAATACATCAGTGTTGCACATTTCAGGAACAAATTGAAATATTTCCATTTTATGAAGAATGTTCCTTGTTTAAAACTCACTTCTTGCCGCTCTATCTATAAGTTAATTCTCTCTTGAAGAATGTGACAAATATAGCGGTATGCATTTTATATATTATCTGTTGAATATATTGTATACATTATTTCAACTGGGGTAATGAGCAGACATCAATAGTCATGCAAACGCGCAGACCAACAACTAATCGTCATTTAAACCGTGACTATGGCCCACCATACGTACAGTACATAGTTTGTTATCAAATTACAGTTCCGTTATTTTACTGCTGCTGCTATAAAACAAGACATCTACATCAAATATCTGCTTTTCCGAAAGATATATATATATATATATATATATATATATATATATATATATATATTATATATGATTATAGATATATATATATATATATATATATATATATATATATATATATATATATATATATATATATCTTAGTGAATGTATGTATGTATATAACTTTGTGCGCTATAGAAATCCGAACTGCTTGACCGATCTAGACAGAATTTGGTAAGTGACCATCATTTGACCCAGCTTAGATAAAAGGGTAGGTTTGAAACCCGTACTCCACTCCAGCCCTTCCACTTTCCCCATCCACCTTCCCCCTTCCCTTTGTAACTTGTGGTAAATAAACTCTATGGGTTCATCATACCTCATTTCATGTACTCGAGACCACAGAAATATATTTTTTGAAAATGCTTTTCATTCACCACAGTAATACCTGGATAAAAGGGACAGACAGCACAGTAATATTTGGATAAAAGGGACAGTCACCACAGTAATTTCTGGATAAAAGGGACAGTCATCACAGTATTACCTGGATAAAAGGGACAGACAGAGCGATCAGTAATACTTGGATAAAAGGGACAGTCATCACAGTAATGCCTGGATAAAAGGGACAGTCACCACAGTAATGCCTGGATAAAAGGAACAGTCACCGCAGTAATGCCTGTTAGTTCACAGACGGCTCTTCAAAGGATGAACGTTCAAATGAAAAAAGCAGAAATGTCAGTCGGAATGTCAACACAAACCCTCCCCCTCTCCCTTCTTCCTCCCCTCCCCTCCCCCTTCCCTCTTCCCTCCCCATCCCCTCCCCTTTCCCTTTTCCCTCCCCTACACGTATTCTGTCATTCAGAGTTTTCCCCGGGCAGTGCCGGGTTGGTCAGCTAGTATATATACAATATATATATTTTTCTGTATGAATTTTATCACATCACCGTGATACATATGCAAGCATTAAGCTACAAAAGCTTAGTGCTTCTATATATACATATATATATATATATATATTATATATATATATATATATATATATATATATATATCTGATAAAAGAAACCCTTAAAGACACCAAAATGGTAGACTTTATAGCGTTATATTTCGAAAACAACTGCCCTCCTCAACGGACAGTTAATGGATTAGGAAGTAGAGAACAGTGCTATATATACAGTTGAAGGAAAGTTCCAGACGTCGGCCGCTACGTTACTCCTGTTGACAGCTTCTTCTTAATCTTCTTAAACGCTGGTTGGAGGAAGATTTGATCGATCAAATCAGTATCCCAGGCTCCATTTGAGAGGTTCATGTATTAATTTGTTTAATCAGTGCTGATTCTACCATCTGGCTTTTGAACCGACAATTGCTGTTATAAATTATACTTGACATGTTCCAATTTATACGATGATTATGACTATTTATGTGGTTAAAAATAGCTGAGCTCTGTTGGCCATCTCTTACTGAACGTTTTTGTTGCGTTAGTCTTTGGGAGAGTGATTTACCTGTAAATTCGATGTAAGATTGGTCACAGTCAGACAAGGGATTTCGTATACTCCTGTCTTTGGGGACTGGCTTTTGTTGGACGTTAAATAAGGATTTGGCTAGGGTATTTTGGTAGGTAAAAACGAAAGGGTTAGATTTTCCAAGTGTCCGTGTCAACGTCTTAATCCTGTCCAGGCGTGGGATTTTGATTTTATTGCTGGTCGTCTCTCTGGCCAAGTTTTGAGGGGGTCGGTAGAAAATGATGTTTGCTTTATAGATAACTTTCTCAATCATATGATCGGGGTACTTTAAAGAGGACTGTTACTTACGGATTAGTTGATATTCATTTTCCAGAAATTCCGGGGAGTAAATCCGTAAAGTTCTTAGGAAGAAATTGCTGGCTACGCCAATTTTTTAATAGAAACGTCATGACAACTAAAATAGTGAATATATGAAAGTGAAAATGCTGGCTTTCTGCATACGGTAAATTTGTATTCTGTCGTGTCTCTAATTATTAGAACATCAAGAGAAGGACTTTTGTTGTTTGTTTCCCATTCAACTTTGAATTTGATGCCGGGCACTAATGCATTTAATTTTGAAAGATATTCGTAAAAATTGCCCCATCTGTCATCCCAAAATGTTGGGATATCATCCACATATCTCATCCAAAATATGCCTTTAGGTTTTATGGCATTTATTATTAGTTTCAAAATATTCCATATAATAAATCTACCCTTTTGGTGCTTCCATGGGCTCCTTTTATTTGATGGAGGTCTGTTCTATACAGAAAATATTTTACAGTGTTATATATATATATATATATATATATATATATATATATATATATATATATATATATATATATATATACCTAAATAAAAGATACTTTCCTGCCTGCCTTTTTTCGCGTAGTCGTTTTGTTCCTCTTTTCAAGTAGAGAATTCGTTTTTCCAAGAGTCTGGATTTGACAGAAAAGATTGCCGCATTGGAAGTGAAGTTACTGGAATGATGAATCCAAGGGAGATTTTACCAAGTTTTGCTACATTTTCAAATTAAGCATATTAAAAAAAAAAGTTGGAAGATTTTTGTGTTAAAGGAAAAGAGAACTGGAACAGTTTTATTGTAGAATCATTAAGCATTTTATTTACTTGCCAATAATAACCTAAAGTATGATAAATTGCAACTACTAATAACGATTATTATTATTATTATTATTATTATTATTATTATTATTATTATTATTATTATTATTATTATTATTAATATTATTATTATTATTATTATTATTATTATTATTATTATTATTATTATTATTATTATTATTATTATTATTATTATTAATGAATAGTGTGGTTCGTTAGGGTAAGAGATAACTCCAGCAGAAACCGAGATCTCAATCGCTGATATATTCATCCTTTAGTAGCCTAATGAAAGGTGAGCCTTCAGTGTATAACCAAATATTGCTTCATGAGAAGCACGTTAACCTCCCTAACAAATAGTGTATTGTTTACTATTTTTTTGAGTAAATGTTTTGAGCTTAATTAGCATTAATGCCATTCCATTCTAATACTTCTGAAGACCAAACCGAATAGATAATTTGTCATGGGCTTTTAAACTAATCCAAGAGTTTTCACTTTCCATCCTTCTTACTACTTATACCGCTTTGAAAATGCGCTTTGGAATCTCCCACATTCTTTTCTTGCTCTCAAATTTAGTAGTATTATTTAACTGAAAAGCAAATTCAGTAATTCCTTTAATACGCTTCATTAAGTAAATCTGATTGCCTGAACTTGTAACACACTAGTTAAATAATAGTGCTTTTTCACTATAATTCACACGCTTTGGTTCCTGCTGAATGTGCCACAGTTTATACGGAATCTTTGCCTTGTGGACCTACATGACGGGATGGCAATGAAAACGTCTTATGTCTAGTGATGAATTCATGAAATTAAGGTACAATCCATTGACAAAAGGTCACTTGTGGTGTCATTAGTAACATCTGTGCTCAACATGTGGAATGGCTTACCTCATCCTTTGATCATGAGTATTGTATAACTGCTCTGTAACTTTCTCAGATATTTGATTGTTTCCAGAAATGTGAAGGTTACCTTACATATTTTTGGTGATGTTCTGGGTCCAGTTCAGTTATACCTGCGTTGTACAGGCAAAGCTTGGGAGTTTGTAGGCACCTCTGAACAATCTGATTTGACGGCAGAAATCTCAATAAACCAGCATGTTCAATTATTTTCTAAAAACTCTAGGCTCAAAGTCGTATGCTTAAAAGCAGAACGTGGTTGTACTGATTTACATATGCCAGGCGGGAAAGATTGCCTCTGCCCTACCAAGAAACTGAATCGTCATAAACGTTTGTTTCTGTTATCGAAAGGAAAACTGATGGTTCATTTGAATATCTAGGTATCAGACAATGCGTTTAGAACAACAAAAAAGGTTTTTCATGATAGTATTAGCTAAGGAAAACAACAAAAAACCTGCTCATTCTGCCATATAGTAATAACTTCAATGATATTCATATTCCTTAATAACTTCAGTGTTTATGTAACACTTAAGAACAATAAAAGAGCGAAAAAAGCACTTATGAAAAACTCTCCCGGCAATGCTAAAAGATGTGCACATCAAATCTCATGCGTATGGATATATCTATCTATCTATCTATCTATCTATCTATCTATCTATCTATCTATCTATCTATCTATCTATATATATATATATATATAATATATATATATATATATATATATATATATATATATATGTATATTATATATATATGTGTGTGTGAGTGTGCGTGTGTGTGTGCGTGTATAAAACACTTACAGGAGGTTGCAAACGACTATTTTGAAGATATTTTACAAAGTAATTGCACAGTTGTGTTAAATTTTCAAGGCTTTCAAACTAATGGAATATAGGTTTTATTCTTATAGACCGCTAGATCATGGGTCATAAAATAGCTTTAACGAGTGATTTGTTATATTGTTATTTTGAGAGCAGTAGAGATGATAAATGTCCGGTGAAAGATATTTTTCCATACTTGTCATTGAACGGAATATATCACTTTATTAATATTTACCTGACTTCTCCAAAATGTCCACATTAGATGATATTACGTTTCGTAATGCTGCCCTGGAAAATTAAATTTCGGGCGATTTGCTCTTTGATAACGAGAAAGGATGTCAAAGCGATTTTTTTATTGGTTTCATTTGAATAAACTTTCTCCAGCCGTGGACAGTATATTAATTAAACTGTTAAACCAGGTAAACAGAATTCGGGTACATTATTTCAAAATGTTTTTTCTATTTATACAAACTTCTCTTGACAGCGGGACCGGGGCTTTGGTTCATAACTTTTCTGTTTATGATGGTTATGGATAGCCGACTTGCTCTTTTAGTGTGTTTGATGACGTTTTTTTTTTAGAATTTTGTTTCAACGTTTTTCTTGTTTCTTGTATCAGGGGAAAGGGCAAAACACCGAATAAATAAACACTGATTACGGAAGCAAAAGAGAAACGAATAAACAGGAAACAGATGATGCCTCTAATTCAGGATGTAAGCAGGAAAGTCATTTCGTGGACGATTAGGTTCATATTTTTCATGTCATTATTTTTTCTACTTGTAAGCTAAAAAAATAGAATGCCAAATGTAGAAAGAAATTAAAAACAGAGGGAAGAATATTCAACCTCAATTACAAGTACACACATTAAAATCAGAGATTCATACATGAAAATTTGTTATTTTCTAGGTACATAAAGAGATTGAATTTGTATTTTAAACAACAAGAGGAATTAAACCATAGTAATGTTTGCTTTATATGAGAAACTGATTTTAGGATGAAAAGGTAATTAATTTAAAGAAACTTACTGCAAGTACTTTAAATGGTCAGTTGCTAATATCCCAAGGCAAATGAGATGATGAATGGTCGCTTAATGCAATACGAGTATAAGGAGCTAAATTGCATAGAAATGTCTAATGTGAATTTTTTCTAAACTCTTTCAAGCCTTTTTTTGCATTTGGAACTCAGCACAACAAAAATAGACGAGTTTAAGCTACAATTAAAGACCAAAATGATTAAGAATACTAGTGGTCGGGTTTTTGGCTAAATTTTTCGGACTTGAGAAGACCCCACCATTAACATAACCCCTCGTAGGGGGTTAGAGCCGTCATTGCACCTCATGGGGTGTACTGTAAGCATTTGTAAAAGGTGTTTGCAGCGTCCCTTCGGCTTCTAGCTGCATCCAGTTTTTAAAGCTTTTTCTGCGCTTCCTTTCCGTCCAACCTCTCTAACTATCACTTCTTAATGAAAATGTGGTGTTTCCTCCAGTTTTCCTTCATAAATCCTCGCGCTTGTTTATTTTCTGGACCTCTTTACCTTGCTGTCCAACCGCCCCAACTCCCTATTTTCACTGTCAGATGGCTGAAAATGCCGTAGTGCCTGACTTTATAGCCTGAATTTCATGTTTCATTCCCTCTTCCATTCCTAACAGAACCTTCTCATTCAGTCATCCCTGCTGACATGTCAATTAACTTTGTATGTACATACTAACTCCCACGCCTGTACTGACATGATGGCTTCATTTCCTGGCCCTATCGTTTCAAAATACTTGTGAATTATTGCAATCATAAATTTGAATTCCTCCATTTTGCAAGTCGGATCTTCTTCAGGGGAAACTACGCTGTTTATTCAATATTCTCATTTGTTATGAATCGACTCTCTTAAGATACAGTGAAACAATTTGACATATATGGAAACATTGCTTTTCATTAGTTTCGAATTATCATCGGAGGCAATCATGCTACTGTCAGCATTTCATATTCACATATTCTGTCTTTCCTTCAGTCTTTCCTACTATAAGTACGAAATGTTCGCTCTCTCTCTCTCTCTCTCTCTCTCTCTCTCTCTCTCTCTCTCTCTCTCTCTCTCTCTCTCTATTCTCTTTTGAAATGTCATAACTCGACTGCTAATTTTTATTCACCCCTTATGAACAACTCATTCCCGTTTCTTCTAAATGTTTGACGTCAGTATTTGGTCGTTATGAAACTGGGAATCAACTGATAGAAGGCTGTTTATTTGCAATTTTTGGCAAGGTTCTTATGATTGTATATTTGAATTTATTGTATACCATCCTGAGGGAGAAAGTCTTATGAATAATCCTTTTGTCAGGGAAACTCCTACCTTCTCTAATGTAAATAATTTGACAGAAATCAACAAACACCCAGGGGAGCTCAAGTAACTACCTAATTTTGTTATATATTCTTAGATAAAAATCATTCCTACTAGATCTGATTTCTTTCAGGGTCTCCTGATGATGCAATTGTGCACTTGTTTACCCATTCCCTTTATTATTTAATATTTAAGTCACTGCCTCCTATCAGCAGATCCACGTGTATTTCCCAAAGACAGTCATTATTTATTTCCACTACCACTGTAACCCTGAGACTTCCTTAACAAATGAAAATCTGCTAACCATTTCAGGCTATGCACCTCTGTCTCTGTCTAAGTAATGACCTATCTTTGCCCCTTATCTATTGAAGCTAGAGAGACGGTATAGAAATCTTGTAGAGAACGTGTTTTGATATAACTTTTAGTTTTCTGTAAAGGAAAACTATTGTGCCGACTTTGTCTGTCCATCCGCACTTTATTCTGTCCGCATTTTTTTCTGTCCCCACTTTTTCTGTCCGGCCTTAGATCTTAAAAACTTCGGCGCATTTGTTGCTTGTTTATTTGATATAACTCTTCTTCCATCAAAACTCTCTCTGAAAAGGCTTTTGATATCTCCAAGCTTAATGCTTCTTAACCAAAATCTTCACTTGTTGACTCGCTCGCTTCTTTTTCTCTGCAAGCTGATTAAAAGTTTCTGGTTGTCACCATCTCGGTTTCTACGGTATAAAGGTTGTAAGGCTACATGTAGCAGTTCTTTTTCTTTTTATTGTTGTATTCCCAAAGTTCTCTTCTTATATTATTTTTCTTTTCTATATCAGATATTACTCTCTAAGTCGCTTCTTTTTTTTCAGGTGAATATGTCTCGAGTATTTACAAATAATGGCTTAATTGCAATTTCTTCTTGCCCCACGTCAAAAACTTGCTTTCTGCCAAAATTAATTTTTTGACATGGTTGGATTTATCAGCATTTTAAATGGGAAGCCTGGCATGAATGCCTCATTGAAAGTCTTGGTAAACTGGCATTTAGAATCTTTGGATGCTTCTGGTGCTTCTCAAAGCAACTTTTTCATTTCTATGAGACACTTCTCTGACCGTCCTGATATATTTGGCAGGAAGGTTTTCTGTTTCATCGACGAACCAGCGGTTACTTCCGGGTTAGATTAATTTCGACTTTGTCATTGATTCACCAATTTATTATTAAACATTTCATAATAACTTGGAATTAACCCTTAAGAGCATCATTAGTTAATGTGTCCACTATGTCCCTTTGGATGTTGCGATAATTAGACTTCAAGTTCTCACAGATTTAATCTGTGAAAATCCGAGTCAAGAAATGACGACTTTCTTTATGCTTCATGGAAGGCTCTGGAACGTTCAGCCTTCCTCTGCGTTCCCTATGACTTTTAACCTTACGAAAGAAGAGACAGCCAACAGCTTTATTTTTTACGTCCTTCACATAACCCTCTCTTTTCTTACAGTGACCCCTGATTGATTTAGGTTCTTCTCCCTTGTCCCTCTTCTCAAATCAGAAGGAGAGTGAGACAAAGCGATTTTAAATGAGTTCTGTCTTCTGCCATGTTGAAAGAGATATGACCCTGGAGAAAGTTTTATCTTTAAAAAGTCATATCAGCTTCCCAAACTTTGTTATGAATGCCAATGCGATCACAGGGAGCAGCGCATCATTCCTTGAAATGGGAAAAGTTTTTGGTAAGAGACAATGCACGCCAATTCCTATCAAAAGTGGAGATGCAAAAATCACGCAGATAACTAGAGATGTTAAGACTTGCGCAGAAAATGTTATATTAAAATTATGAGCAAAGGCAGTTTGACGCCATGAGAACATCAGTTAGCACCAAAGTATGGAAATATTTATGTGACTTTTTTTAACAGTTAGTTCATGGATATAGCTAAGGGTAATAAATACGTAACGTCTGCACATATTTGATTTGTATGTCAGCAGAACAACACGGTATAGCAAAATGTCCCAAGGGGAGTCTTCAAAATATATCTTACATTCACCTATAGATTAACAATGAGGTTCCAACTGGCAAATACACAAAAGTAAAGTAAAGCATAGTGGTCCTGTTAAAAGAATCCTATTTCAAAGCAAACACGAACATCCATGAATGGTATATATATATATATATATATATATATATATATATATATATATATATATATATATATATATATATATATATATATATATATATATATATATATATATATATATATATATATATATATTTTATATTTTTTTTTTTTTTTTTTTTTTTTTTTTTTTTTTATGGGATACTACGTCGACATGAAAATCTATTCAATCAACTAATCTTGGGAGACAACACACTAGAAAATTTTTAAAACAACAAAGGGAAGAAACCATTAGGATCATCTCCACCCCAGCTATCAAGATTATCCAGAATTTTCTTAACATCCCTGGAGCGAATTGCAAATTTTGTAATAATAGGTTCAGGATGGCAAGTATTAGGCAATTAGTTACTTTTGTTCCTGATTTTGAATTCCTATCTCCAAAATTATCATAGTTATTCAAGGCGAGATTACGCATTAATAATAATAATAATAATAATAATAATAATAATAATAATAATAATAATAATAATAATAATGAACTTAAAATATAGGTTACATCCAAGTTTATGTAACTAAAATATGAGAAAGAAAAATATCCGCGTTTTTTTTTTTTATAACCCAATCGTTCCATTACGCTAATGTGTTATCAACTATCGTAGCATTGCTCCTTCTTCTCTCTTTAAGGAAATGTTGCAAAACTAAATATTTACGTTTTCGCAGTTATACTTTTGCCAAGAAATTTCTGTTTATCTTCCAGCAGATCCGTACTTGATGCCTATTGGCAAATATATGCACAAATATTTTTTTATTTTTTCATGTGAAGCTGTGAGTATATTGCAAATTAGAAATAATAACTGATCTGGGAAAGGTTCTATTGTCAGGGTTGTTTCGCTACTGTAATGCACTCCAGATGCAGAATTGTCATGCGAATATGCATTCAAATTCAGCTTCATACTCTTCAGTCCTCTACTCTCAGTATTATCATAAATGCTGAAATACGCGTAGCATTTAGAATTTGATCTTTAGTCCACTGTTTGTGTATCTTCTTTATTTTCTCTCAGGAAACGTTAGAATTCCTGAACTGTTAATTTCCTTCTATTTCATTGACGAAACTTTCTTCCTGAATCATTATTTTTCGTTGTGCAATTCTGGTTATTTTAACTTTTCTTCCTTCCTTCGAGTAAACTCCAGATTAATTCATATCACTGAATGTAAAATGGAAAGTTACTTATAAGAAAATGTATATAACTGCTGCATATACCAACTGACGCCCCTTTCCAGTGAATCCCGTTCAAAACTCGGAATTGACATCATATATTTTGTGTTTTGTATTTAAAATGCCAATATCTGAGCAATATAAGTATAGAAGGAGGAAATTTAGAATGTTAGCAACAATATCTAGCGAAATTGTAGCGAGGAAAAAAGGTATAAAACGAATACTCCTGAAACGTGAAATTTTTCTTTAATGAGAATATGACAAGTTTTTGCGACATTTCTCATAAGAAAAATTAGACAGGTACATAAATACACTCATATGAGGACACGAAGATACAAACACACATATTTGTGTGTATGTATCAATAGTTATAAATCATATATATAGAATTTTTTACTTTTTTTATTTTTCACTATAGGTCTTGTGTGTGAATATTATTCTCTCTCTCTCTCTCTCTCTCTCTCTCTCTCTCTCTCTCTCTCTCTCTCTCTCGTGGAAATAAACTATTTGAAATTGAAAATTTTAAAATTTTCTGATTATTATTGCGTTATTTAACTCATATTGGCTCTGGCTTCTGTAGCTTACGCTCCGTTGAATTATTTTACTGTTTCGGCAACAATTAGAGTATTCATTGTGCCTATTCTCAACGAGAAGGAAAAATAAATTTGTTAAAATTCTTAGAAATGAACAAATTGCTTTTAGAAAAACCAGGGCTTTTACAGACTATGTATTTTTATTGAGAGATGTTGAGGAGAGATCAGGGATTGGTACGTTTCATCTACTGAGTATATATCATAATATTTTACGAAAAATAAAATATGCTTATGTGATTCTTAGGTACAGCACCTAAACGCTCACGTATGTGAGCGTACTCAAAAACCCACCAAACGACGCACACACACACACACACACACACACACACACACACACACATATATATATATATATATATATATATATATATATATATATATATATATATATATATATATATATATATATATATATATATATATATATATATATATATATATGTATGTATGTATGTATGTATACACGTGTGTGTGTGTGCGATTGGGTAGATCTTTAAGCACGCACACACATGAACGCTTGTGTTTTGTAACATAGGTATCGCACACGGATATTTTGTCGCCTAAAATGTTAGGATATATACTGTACTGCACAGTACTCAGTAGGTTAAATGTTTTAATCCCTGATCCATCCTCAACGTTCTCAAAACAAGAAGTACTCTTTATGGTGCAATCCAATACCATCTTTTTTTTCTTGATAAACATTATCAGAATTAATTTGAATAAGATATAAACCCATAAACGTATCAGAAGCCTTCAAGACAGTTTATAGATTATTCGCGTCAGACTTGCATTATCGTAAATACTTCGGCGGAAATGATGCTAAATAAGGTAAACAAAAGGAGTCTAAAGAAACTGGGGTTTATTTATACATATGTCCTCCAAGACAGTCATTCATTCATCCCTCTCCTTTGATAAATGTTTTCATAACATAGCATTTATGCGGGTTGTCAGTTTCAGCATTCGGTTAAAAGTTAAGGTTTTCTCCCATTTGAGGCCTTGCCCTCCTCTACGGTACGTCTTGTTTCTTTGACACGACTGTAAGCAGACACTGTAGATAATACTACAGTAATAAAGGTCATTGCTTTTCACAAACTTCTCTTAATTTTAAATCAATTTTTAGACCCTTGGTCTTTTAGTTTTTTTCGGTAACCAAACCTATTCCAGTAGTTCATCTGTTAGGTTATTCATAGTTTTTTTTCCACAATATTTGTTTATATATATTTACTTAATAAAGAGATATAATGCTAGCCTTTTTACCAAAGCTGGAACTGTAACGAAACTAAATGGATATTAAATGCAAGGAGCAGGAAAGCCAAGCGGAAGTAGTGATATTAATCACACCTAAAAAAACACGTTTTTTATAGTATAAATGTGTGTGTGTGTGTGTCTGTGTGTGAGTATGAGCATGATGAATCACTAAATGAAAGTTCAGTGACAGAATATATAAATGTCAAAACCTAAAATCAGCAACTTTCATAAGCAGTTTATTCTTTTTTATTTAACAAAGAATCAGATGTCTTACAAGAATTTTAAGGTATGAGAGCCTTCAGCTTTATCCAATAAAACGGGCAAAAACTATTAAAGGGAATTAAATACATTCCATTGCAAGAAATAAGTTTTCCCCTGGATTAACAAAATTCACTGTAACGGATTTCGCCCAACGCTTTAGTGTAATGATTTTCCTGTAATAAGGATAATTTCTAAGCTATTTACTTCTCTAGAATACTTCTAAGCTTTTGATAATATTATAAGAGACAAACCTGAATAAGTTAAGTAAGGAATAGTTTGAATTGCTTCCTCAGTATAGAAGATTAAAGTTTCCAAGTCCATCTAGACTTCCCTTGTTGCAAGGAAGATTCCAGGAGGCATACCCACTCCCTCAGAAGTTGTCAAATTAAGGAATCTGCAGTGCCTGCAATTTTGCTGACGGCGCTGCTACTGTCGTTTTTATCGCCCCTGCTGCGTTCTGTGAAAGATATCAACATTGATTTTTTACCATAAAGTTTAAACTAACATTTGTTAGGACTGCAACACTACAACTGCTGCTACTCGTATAACTGCAATTTCTACCCTCATAAAATTTTTCCATTTTACTAGGTGAAAATAGGCCTATCAAGGATAACCTTATTTCGATACTGGCGTAGGAAAAAATGATCAAACTAATTTCAAAGTCTGAAGTACCCTTTTGAGTCAATTTTTCTTGAATTTTTTTTTATAAAGTTTAATAATTTTCTCTTTTACAAGGAGAAAAGAAATCCACTCATATATTAGGAGCCTTCTCTATAATAATTATGATGTTTTAGTCATCTGAAATTGGCCTATAGGGCATGTTTAGATAGTTTTGCTATCTCAACAAGGAAAATAGATTTTTTTTTATCTCAGCCACGAAAATGGAACGCCATTTTAAAATAAATCCTATTACAAGTTATGAAAAACGGGCTTTAAAGCCACGAGAGAAAGAAAGAAAGAGAGAGAGGGAAAAAAGAGAGGAAGAAAGAAAGAAAGAGAGGAAGAAAGTAAGAAAGAAAGAAAGGAGGACGGAAGCAGCTACAGGCGACATCTCTGCTTGAATCATCTTTGTCAGTTCCCCTGTCAGGTGTATCGTCTTGACCGAAGATTTCATTACTTTTAAATTATCTTTACGTTCATCTCCTGCCGGTTGCAGAATCTAATGAGTTAGGCTGTGGAATGTCCTTTGTCTTTTGGCTGCAACTATTTACAAAAAAAATCACAAGTAAAAAAAAGATCATTTACTGCCACGTGAAGTACACTAAATTTCGAAGCGTGATTTGAATTTTAAATATGAATTATTATATGAAAATAATATCTCATTACTGTTATTGTAAATATTCTCAAAAGCAACGTTTTTCTCCAGTGATATTTATAATGATTTCATCGATCCTATCATAGCTCACAGCCTAACCTGAGGGCCGTTTTCAGAGGTAATCAGTGTATCATAAGTATGTCCTTATGAAAAAAAATATAAAAAGATTTTCCAGTGGATAGTGATGTATATACATGTCTGTTTTCTTGCCTGTGTGTTCAATGAAATGTTTCAATTTATATTTCATCTTTCTCGTCATTCCTATCAGGGTGAAAAAAAAAAAGACATTTTCCAGTGGATTGTGATGGACATACATGTGTGGATCTTTGCTGTGTGTTCATCCAAATGTTTCAAATTTATATTTCATCCCTCTCGTCATTCCTATCAGGGGTAATGCTAAGTTTCCATGAAAATGGCTGAGCCACTACAATCTTCTTCATGGCCGTTATTTCATATAAAAGTGAATAATCCTACAGGGTACAAACCCACTCCTTCTGCTTGAGGAAGAAAGCGCCCATTTTCCTAAATTATAGCTCCACCCCTCCCAGTCTTGCTCTCTCTCTTTTTACGTTTTCGATCCTCTCCCCTTTTGGTTTTCTCAAGTTTCATGGAGGGAAAGACAAGAATTGCATTTTACTCAGGCCAGAAAGAAAACTCTTTGATCTCACAGTTCGCAGAGCCTTTGAAGACATGGTATCAAACAGCCGTTTTCCTGCTCATGATGAAAGGGCGCCCGTAACGTTCAACTGCAGAACATATATTGAAGGTAACCCGGTTCATTGCACTAAGCAAAATGAATATTTCTGCTTTTGTTTTAAGATTGCGTGAGTATTTAGTCTCTGACATTCCTTTGATTTCTAGATTATTCTCGCTTCTCTCAATTTTTTTTTACGAGGAGATTGGCATTCTCAATAGATTTTGTCTATTTCCCCCCTTGCATATAAATCTTGTACTCGGGAGCGTAGTCTACATGTGCATGTGTTGTTTTACCCATCTTTGCGTTTTCTACAAAATCCATAAATTTAATACTGATTTCAAGACATGAGGACGTATAATTCATTTAATTTTCAAAACACCATTAATCCATTAATGAAATATCATCATGAAACACAATGTTTTTTCAAATCTTTATAGCATTTTGAATAGTGCAAGACTTCCACTTTTACTGTAATTATTTTGATCTTTGATCGCAGTAGCTGAAAGGTTGAAAAAAAAATCCGTTTTTGTGTATGTGGCCACATTTAGTTTGCAATAATGTCAGCAGCAACATAAAGGAATAAATCACATATACTTGCATTCACTCTTATTATAATAAGTGGAAGACTATGACACAACACTTCATATGTGTATGACAAGTGAGATCAGGCTCTATTCCCGGACAAAATTTCTATTATGTGGAATATTTCCTGCATATAAATTCAAATATGAACCCGTGAAAAGTAATTGTTCTTGCAAATTTCTGTCTAGTTTCTGGTTTCACCTCGATGGTCTCCCATTCAGCATTTGGTGAAAGGCGAGAAACTCCCGTCGATTGCTCCACGTTATCGCTCTCGTCTCCGCCCACTTTCATGAGGATCACGGGTCGTTCTTGACATGAGATCTTATGGTGGTTTGCAGTGTTTCGTATTTTTAGGTGAGCTGCCTTTCCTTCTATATTTCGGAAGGTTCTTTTACGATTTTTTTTTTTTCATTTTTGCCTGCCTGAATTGGATTTCAGTATTCTTGCCTAAGTATTTATCTTTCTCAGGTGAAATAATGTACTGGAATACATTTCATCAGAACTGACTTTGTTGTGTTGACTTGTTCATCCATGTTACCATTATTATCATCATTACCATCATTATCATTGCCTCAATCGACACTTACGCTTTTCCTGTGCTTTCATTTCCACATAGTCTCCTCCTTCAAGTAGGTCTAGGTCTTCCAACTCTCCTGATGCCCAGCGAGAACTTGAGTACTTATTAAGTTAGAATTTACCTGTACAGGCTGTGCACCTTGCATACACCAACGAGTTCTACCCAACTCCCCATTCCACCTAACCTTTCACTCAAGAGTCCTGAGTTCGATCCTAAATTGAAGTAGTAGTTTATTTCTGTTGTGCGATTTATTTTTGTGCTAATTTCCAAAATCATTTCTGTCATTAATAGACTAGAGTTCCCGTCCTGGTGAAAATGAGGGCAACATTAGAGGAATTTTGACACTGCATTGTACTGTCAGTCTATCAGGTTCATTATGTTGCTCTGTTCTTTCTTGTTGACTATTTGGTGATATTTAAATGTGGAGCTCATTGTCAATAGGCTATCCGTACTGAACACTGGAAAAACAAATTCATGGACATATCTGGCATGTTGCGTATTAGGATATCTTTGATGTTCATATATATATCCACTGTGTATTCCTTCTGAGCAATCAGTGACATTAGGCAGTGAACTCTGCTATGCAACACTTTTGGGGTGTCACGCAGGCGCCCCCCGCCTTTTTGTATAATTTTACAGCAGTGGTGTCGAAATGAGAGTCACGTGTTCGCTGTCCTTCATTCAGCCAATGACCGACTTAGTAGCATGTTCAATAAGATCCTAGCTAACGTCAATATAATTTAAACACGGCAATATAAAAATGATTAACTAGGCGTTCGGATTCTTTTTACATATAATATTAAGATTTTACAGGGAACTTGGCAAAAAAAATGAAAATGTGAAAACCAACAAATTCGAATTCAGGGAAGAGTGCCGGTAACGTTGTATAAGAAAATTTCATATGCTGGCATCAGACAACTAATACAAAAAATTCAAACGCATTTATATAAAAAAAATTCAAAGTCTCTTACGCAAGTTTACAATACTGATCCGTTAAACGCGTTACACGAACTCTTCTTCTAACAAATCCAGCTTTCGGAATTCTATGCCTTTATCAAACTCGACAAAATCCTTAATTTTGTATCGTGTTTCAATGTCATCCTTTTATTATTATCCGTCTCCCCTGAGCACTATTCTCATCCCAGGTTCCTTTGTGTTCTCCGTCCTTTCTGCGCTCGACCTTGAGATATCTAATTGCGCAGTTGCGCTCTCCCCTTTTCCTAATTATTAAGGGTCAGTCCCTCTAATGTATTCCTCAAAAGGCTTCTGTTCATTACGTCTTTAACTTGTAAGGTGTTAAAGAAACGAGCAGGTAAAAGTTACTGCTACTTTATTACAGATCCAGGCAGTTTATATAGCGGCCGACTGACGCCGGCCCGCGAGAGACAATGGAATTGACTGTGACCTGAGGTCGAAACAATAAACAATAATATGCAGTGAACGAGTACAAATTACAATACAAAACATACAGAACTACAATATGGATACAGTCTTGATGCCTGTGAATGAAGAAACATGTGATACACAATGTGTGACATTTGTATAAATACGCATAAAGTAAAAATGATTAAAAATGCGTGACCTGGCACGTTTTAGACGTGACGAATTGAGCTTGAAGAAAATGGGAAGTCACCAAAGAAAACATGCTCAGCGCCGCCGAAACACTACGCTGGCGCCGATGTGGTGACTTTACAAACTCAAAGGTCATGTTTACTCAAGAGTCTTGAAATTCTGTACCCACCTCTAGCTAACCATGAACCTTAATTTCACCTGGAATCAAATTCTTTTGGTTCGCTCCCTCTCTTTCAGATTTGCGTCAGTAATCAAAGCGTTAACTCTCTTGCATATTCAGATTTGGTTTTGTCACCAGCTCCCTTGAGACGAGGTTCTTTCTTAGGGTGCGTCCACATAGCAACAGAACATTTCATGTACACGCATCGGTAAAGCATCTTATCCACATAACAAACTGGTTGAAAACAAGTTAATGACATATCACAAACATTTAGAAAACAAGTCGGTGACATATCACAATCATGTAGAAAACAAGTCGATGACACATCATAAACATGCTGAAAACAAGTCAATGACATATCACATACATTTGAAAACAAATCAACGACCGTAAGTGCAGAACTACAGAAATCTTAGGGCAGCGCTGAATGATCGTACGAAGCACAGGTTAGGACTAACAATAAGACTTTAACGTGTTTTCAACCTGTTTGTGACATGCTTTCGATGATTGCCCAAGTACGTTTATGACATGTATCAGTGTAGTATGGACACAACCTAAGCCCTTCCTTGAATGTTGCCCACGTTTCACTTATACTGAAGGGTTTTTGGTGGTCTAAGAGTAGTGCATGAGTTCATTACACGAATGACCATTTTAAATTATGCTAATGAAATAAAAAAAAAATATTCTGCAGATATGATTGAACTTTGCCATATATTAACGATTGTGATATTATCACACGCCAGGGGATTGTATACGAAAACAAATTCTGGGTAGTTTCTGAAGAAAGCCGATGCTTATGAATATTGACAGACCCAAAACCTGCCAGTGAGTTTACCCTTTTATGAGCAAGTAATGCTCTTGCCGATAACAAGATAATGTGGCATAAATGCACATAGACACTTCGGTTCTTGTTGATAAGATTTTGCCGTGGTTTGTTTCCTGAACTTACATAATGAAAAGCACTACGTTGTGAAAATTTTAAGTACTGTTTTTAATGCTTTATCTTCCTTTATTACCAGACTTCCCTATCCTGTCGATTTTAGTCAGATCATTTATGTCCCTTTTAAAGAAACACGAAAAATAATAATGAGAAAAATAAACCAGCTGAACTGGGTAAAATGTCCAAAATTATCTTTTTTTTTTCAATAAGAGAATACAATGGACAACGTATGATGGTCAAACGAAGTACACGAGGGTGAACTGTGCCGTAACATCATAATTAATTACTTTAGAACCTGCATGTATATATGCTGCAGAGGAACAGTAGAGCTCGTTACGGTAATCTCTTTACGCTCATTAAACAATTAGTTTCAAATACATAATTTCAGGTTTATGTGAAGATTACAATTGACAAAGGACAGAATAAGGAACATGGGGCCAGCCCTGCTATGGCCGAAGTACGCAAATTTCCACGAATAATCTATCATATTGGTTGTATGAGAACGAATATGCAATATAAATATGAATTTGATTATAACTTTCCCTTGATAAAAACTTCCCGATTTCCCTCTTTTATCCAAATTACTTCAAATATAGCAAATTGTGGTCAGAAGCCTACTTGTCATCGAGTTTTGCGTTACGGATGTCTATAAAATATTCGATTTTGAAAGCATTCTCGTCCTTTTCCAAGGCTTCTATTTATTCCAGTTTCATTACCTGCTTACTCGTCGTTCTGCGGCCTTCTTAAGCGTAGCCTAATACTTCTCATGCGATCTCGTCTTCTACCTGGTTCTTTTAATACCAGTAGGGCGACGTGGTCCCTTTCAGCCCATACAATATGCCCGAAACTTTCATCAAAGAATTGTCTCTTGTATATCCCAGTACATTTTTCCATTTCTTAGACTTTCCCTACAAGATGTTTCTTCGTTTGGTCGTGGACAGTTATCTTTCCTCTTCTCTCTCCAGAACCAATACGCCAGTGTTTTTTTAACATTCAGTCATAGCATTTTACACATTAACTATCCTACACTTTACGTTAACATCTTTCTGTTCTGTTCAATAACGCTGAACTTTGCCTGATATCTGATAGATTCCACCTGCGTCGACTATCCTGGTTACCATATGCTTGAAACTGGTCATGTTTTGTAGGTTCCGTCCATACGTCTTGGTAACTGTAACTGGTTCTCTTCCTGCTTTAATGTTTGACGATGGCCCACTTATCATCATATTATAATCCCTCCACTTTCAATATTTACTTAAAATTTACACAAAATTCCTATTCAGAAATCATAAGAAAATCCTTTTCCAAATTAATTGTCTTCCTTTGCAGACACGAAAGTTTTAGTTTCATTACAGACAGTTCTTTAATCGTACAATTAAGGTACAAAGCGAATCCGTGACCAAGATAAGTTCCCAAATAAAGTAAATACCTCCTTTCAGGATGAAAGACGAGGACGAATAAGCGTTCTCTTGATCTGTTCCTTCCCTTGAGAGATTTGAGCGAGAATCCTCTGATTCTGACAACTATCGTCGAAATCCCTTAGGATTAAAATGTTCTCCCTGCATGTCAGTTAGAGATTCTTGCATTATTTAAATAATATTAGGATGAAGGCTAAATTTACACTCTCCATTCTGGTCTTGTTTGCTAAGGGTGAAAAAATACAAGGAATTTTTCGACAAAACAAAAGTAAATATATGGTCTCTGAGTTTTAGAATTTCTCCATCTTCATCTTTTTTTTTTTTTTTTGTTATATCACCGTCAGTCCTTTCCTTCCAAAGTAAAAATGGTTGTTAGGTGAAAAAGGAAAAATGTCAGAGGGCATCCAGTGGCATTCGTAACGCGCAGTGACCTTCTTCATCATATTATAACGGTAGATGAACACAAAAAAATATGATCCATGTCCCCTGAGGGAGAAAAAATAATGCAAAATATCTCGAAAGAAAGGAAAAGAGAAACAGTGCGGTATGGGGGAAAAAGGGGGAAATTTAATAAAAGATTTAAATCACAAAAAGCAAATTGTGATGTGATAAAACAGTTAAAAACTGGGCTCACGAGCAAACTAATGTAATAAATGAAATATGTACGATTCCCTCTGAAGATTTTGTGAAACCTAAACACTTGAATTATTCCAGTCTCTCTCTCTCTCTCTCTCTCTCTCTCTCTCTCTCTCTCTCTCTCTCTCTCTCTCTCTCTCTCTCTCAACGAGAAAAGTTAAGAATGTATATGACATGAGTTCAATAAACATATTTTTTATTGGGTAGGATGGGGCCAGTATACTTAAATACAAACGTTTTGGATTGCATTCAAGAGAAGAAGCAAGCAATGTTTGATCTGCACCTCTGTTTTATGTGTCGTTTGAACACATAGTGGGATTATTATTATTATTATTATTATTATTATTATTATTATTATTATTATTATTATTATTATTATTATTATTATTGGTCAAGCATCCCTACAGAACACATATACAAGACGGTTACCATACGCCTCGAAACACCATTATCAGACTTCAGTTATCTTAAATAAATAATGAAATTTGCAGTTCCTCTCAGTGTAATCGCAAAGGGCGAATCCAAAATAAAAGACCTCGACGAATAAACATCTCCCTTGACTGGTTTCTTCCCATGAAAACTATGAAAGCCGTTTGCCCAAATCCCCGAATTCTGATAACGATCGTCTGAATCCTCTCAGAGATTATCGGGGATTATCGTTCTTCTCTCCTGGCGTTGGTTAGAGATCTCCTAGAGATCTCCGCCACATTTGAATAACATGAGAAAGGAAGAGATAAATACTCTCTAGCTCCTCCGCTATGGTTATGTGTGTAACGCGAGAAAAGATGAGCTATAAAAGAAATTTCTCGAAGGAAACGCGAATTTCCTGTGAATCTTATCCCTTCTCCAGCTCTTTCTCTTTCCTTTTACAGTATATCTCTCGTCAGTGTTCCCCCTGTAGGTACGGACGGCTGCTACCTAGAGAGATAAAAGTTAGATAGCATTTCAATGCATTTGTATCATGTTGTAACCTCCTGCCTCGTCTTAGAATAAGAGTGTGAATGAATTTAAATGTAAATGAATTAAAAAAATTTGAATACATTAAATTTTTTAGGCAATTAGCATAGCACGGCGTTGGGGGCGTTGGTTAGTTGACTATATTCCTTAAGGGAGGAAAAACTACACAAGGAAGATTACTTAGATGACCGACGAAGAAGAGGAGAAGGGAAATTAATAAAGATACCTTGATATGAGAAATATAAGATATTATCGTATTATTTAGTATTTGAAGACCGTCTTAATTTACAGTCGTGAAGATCAAACTACCAAAAACAATTCGAGTAAGATTCTCTGCGAAAATATTTCAAAACCTGAACACGGCCACAAAAGTCATTTCCGGCGTCCCGCTGCAAAAGCTTTATATTTACTGTAAACCAAAGATATAAACTTCTACATTCTCTCTCTCTCTCTCTCTCTCTCTCTCTCTCTCTCTCTCTCTCTCTCTCTCTCTCTCTCATCCCTAAGGGGAAAGCTAGATTATATACGCTGCATGTTAAGCTAATTGCTCCCCTTTATTTTTTCCCCCGAACTTCCTCTCTCGTTCTGATGAAACAATGGCCAAAGTGAAGCTGATATACTCCAATACAATTGCTGTTTGTGGTTTCGGGTTTGTTTGTCTTTATGCTTTACGGTTAATAAACAGTTAAAACATTTGTTTTCGAACGCCCTTAAAACAAGATAATATTGAATATTACGGATTACAAAATTATTAATCCTTTTTCTCAAGTATTGTTTACACATTCTCTTTTATCAAACAGTTACGTAAATGTGGTCGTTAGCAAAAATATCTCATGGCGATAGGAAGACAATTTACAACTCTTTTGAAGTTTTTTCGTTGAAGGCATGAAATTAAATCTCATTGAATTCTCTGATATGTTTAATTTTATCAGTGGTTTTAATTTTATATATATTTTCCAGTGGTTTATATAATATATATATATATATATATATATATATATATATATATATATGTATATATATATATATATATATATATATATATATATATATATATATATATATATATGTGTGTGTGTGTGTGTGTGTGTGTGTGTGTGTTGTGTAGCATAATAATGATGTAAAATCAGTAAAAAAAAAAAAATCAATGGCATTTAACCAGTCCAGTATTTCCTAGAATCATTCGGACTTCAAATATAAACACGATCAGTAAATAAGGGTTTATTGGAATGTTATTTGCAGCTGTGATTCAGTGAAAAATTGCGTTATTATTATCATTATTATTATTATTATTGTTATTATTATTATTGTTATTATTATGGTGGTTGTTGTTGTTTTTGTTGTTGTTGTTATTGTTATTTTTATTGCTATTGTTATATGTATAAGAAACAATTTTAAAACCATTAACTACAAAAGCAAATTTGTGCAGGATAAAATGCGTTAAAATGACACGATAGCTAGGATAATTCAGTAAATATAAAGAACCAAACTAATATACACTTATACCATAATTCACAAAAAAAAAAAAAAATAATGAGGTTTATATTTACGCTTATGAAATCAATGTACAGCTCTGTTTTTTTTCGCCAACAAACCTATAGTTAAAATTATCAGAGTAGGAAAATTAAATATCGACCGTTTTACCCAGCTTGCTTTCTCGAAGTTAGACAGATATCATGAGATATGAGTTATATCAAATAAATGAGCTGTATCAAATAAATGAGTTATGTCAAATAAATGAAGATTTTATAGGAAATAAATATTTCCTAAGTAGGCTGATATTCGTGGAACCTGTCTCTTGCAGAACTGGGCGAAGACTGGTGGCATTAGAATGGTCTTTTGGTCAGTATTACGCAAATGTTTCGGTTTATTTAGAAGGCTGCAATGAATTGCTGGTTAAGAAGAAATACCGACTTTTAACGCGTAGCTTCTATACAAATGCATCGAAAAACAATTACACTTTACTGAAGTCTTCCTTATTAGTTGATAGTAAGTATACGAGATATGTGCCTTTTCGTTAAAAAATGAGAAAGTCGAGAAATATGGAAATCAAGAAGGCAAACAGAAATAAATAAATAAAAAGTAACACACTGAAAACAGAAAGTAAAAGAAGCAAAGGGTAAACACTGATAATATCTTGAAAATCTTCATTTGCAAACAACAGAGAGGAACATCAGGGCGAGATTTTATTCCAGTCTCTTTGCCCGTCATTAGACTTCTAATGAGAAATGCATTAAGACTTTCTTATAGGAGAACGGGGACTTACGAAGAACAGACCAAATATGTCTTGCAAATTATGTTTATGTCAATTCAATGCGAGTTTGCAATGTAAGTCTCTTAAATGGATTACAAACTGAGATATAAGTCCGGCTTTCAACACTATTTCCCCTTAGCGAACCAGATAGAGTTCCGCGTTGTATGTCATTGTCTAGTATTACACTGTTCCCATCCTAATTTGCCTACGCCTTCTCCGTACACTGTACTTGAAAGATCCAACGGTATAAATCTTCTCTGCTTTTATCATAATTGTCAGAGATCCTTCTATCTAATGCCTTCTTATTAAGGTTCTTAATCATTTTGTCTAATTTCAAATTTAATTTTTCGTCTTTCTTCTTCCTACCGTTCGCCTTTCTGTTCCAACAACACACATCCTATTATTGTACACGGAATCTTTATTTCTTCTTGACTTCTTTCAGCTTTGAAACAAATAATCGCCTGTTTAGAACACTCAAGTACCCATACAGATCAGCTCATTTCCTCTTCCCGTCCATTAACCTTTTCGCTTTTGGTTTAGTACATTCAGGATGCTACTAAACTTGAGAAAAAAATAAAGACGACTCAGTTGCGAGAAACTTAACGCAGACGAAACCTGCAAAAAAACTACGTTTTTTCAAAGTTTACTGAGACCGAAGCGAGAGTGCTTTATAATGCAACTCATCAAAGTTGCAGAAGGTTGGCTTTTAACCATTTAAAAAGTTCCACTTATATTCCGCTGGTAACGAACCAATCAGCGATCGTTACCGTGAGTGCAGTTTTTTCCTGGCCAGTTTTTCATTTAGTGATGTACCATTTGCCAAATTGGTATCGTTTTTGTTGCCCGAGTTTCGTCGTTTTTTGAAGAGAAAATGTTATCAAAAAACCCTGAAATGGAAAACAGTTCTACTAACTTTTTCGTTACAAATTAAGATAGACACAATGTATGCCATCCTTTGAATATTCCCTGTTTCAAATATTCCCTGTTTCATTTCTGTCTATTTCTACTCAAAACTATGGAACTTTCCTCAGGTCTTTAATTTTCATTACCATATGGGAATTCTTGACCCTCCCAACTGCATAAATTCTTCAATTAAAAACTGCTCATTATGGACACCCATCTCCATTGCTGAAAAAGCTTGGATTCAATGAAAATCCCTCTTGTAAACCTAAGACTATGAGGACAATTATTCAAAAAGTTCTCAGCCAACCGAGAAATAAGAGCAGTAATTAAACTATTTGCTGTGACTACATGAATTCAGTTGCTTGCCTCTATTGCAGCTAAGGGTCTTTGAAATGGACCAGACACAGGCCAGATGTCAAAATGGACAAAAGAAAGAAGGCAGTGCTGTGATTATACAACTACGATATAAACTGATGACCCTCAATAAACTCCACGAAGACAGTTAATATACTTGATAAGGATTCCCCTCCAGTTCTGTTATGAGCAGTGATTCATGAATTCAAGCAGGCCAGAGACTCCATATATGATGACCCTGAGCCAGTATAACCAAAAACATCGATAACAAGTAGGTGTCATTCATAGCTTGGTTCCGGATGAAAGGTCCAATAGATAGTCGAAACCATGGTCATTAGTACTGCTCAGTGCTTACTACATTATTTTGATTGTCATCTTGATGTTTAGAAAGACGTTTTGCTGAGTAGGTACTGGGAACAGACCAAATGCTGAACTTAGTTACAACTTCAAAAGCACTTTCTACTTGTTTCCCGGAGATCAGTAATCCAGGATGGAAAGTGTTCAATAGCGTAGGGCTGAATCAAAGATTTAAATCATACAATGGAAACACGGTGGCTGGTTCATTTTCCAGAAAGTTCGGCAGAATGTCACCTGTTGGCAAGGTTTTGGAATGATTAAGTTTTATGATCAATGGGATGTACTACGATCAGAAATCCAATATTTGGGAAAAACAGTCGAACTGAAATGTGGGGGAAAGCTCAAATTTGGTGCTGTAGATCCGGGACCATGCTCATATACACATGGTGCCAGTGGTAGTGCCTGAAGAGACCAACTGTGATTTAGAATTGTTACTTCATGCATCTCAGTCACGGCACCTGGCAACATCCGACTCTTATTTGTTTCCTAAACTCTTCAGATCCCGCCTGCATGATCCACATTTTGGAAGCAGTGACGAAGTTACTCGTTTTGTGGAGACTTGGAAAACGGTTTTTGAATGTTGGTGGAGGTAGAAAAATAATGCAAGAAATGTCTTTATCTTATTTCTTTTGTGATGTTTTTTGGGTGAGGCCTAGAGGTTTTAAATGGCTCTCGTACATCAGATTATTCAGCATTATTATATAATCATCGGGTTGAAGTTTTTATTGTAATGTGAAATTAAATTGCTAACTTTAATCTCCTTACAGTCGGGTCCATCTTTTGTAAACGCCTATACAACTGTCCTCTATACGTTATTTAAATCCATATAAATATATATATATATATATATATATATATATATATATATATATATATATATATGTGTGTGTGTGTGTGTGTGTATGTAAATGTGTGTATGTATATATATATATATATATATATATATATATATATATATATAACTATGTATGTGTGTGTGCGCGTGAGTGTGTATATATGTATGTACGTATGCATATATATATGTATGTATGTAAATATGT
>NC_089751.1:32127860-32150360 GCF_040412425.1 Macrobrachium rosenbergii | reverse complement strand
TCTTTTCTGAGTAATGACTGATTTTTATACATGACTGCTGAAGGCTCTTGGATATAAGTGATCCTTGCTGATATAGGTTTCTCTTCGAGTTGTTACTAGATTGGCTGTTTGTATTAGCAAAAGGTCTGTTTACACTTTACTTTTGACTTTTGACATTTGATTTGCATTTGCACACACTTTGCTCTGTTTCTGTAAATTTTCTGTTAGTTACTGGAACGTGATGCTTGTTGTATGTAGAAAGTTATGTTACTAAAAGGTTTCGCTAAAAACAATTGCCAGTATTAAACCGCTGAAATAATTTCGCTAAAAACAATGACTATTGTTTCCTTTACCATGATGCAAAACAAATGGAATTTACGCTGACGGATAGAACTGTTGTAACTTTCAAGTAACAACAGAATATTGAAAGTCATACATTAAGCTTGCACAGAGTACCCTGAAGATGAATACTTATAGATTTTCTTGAAGAAATAGTTAGATGTCTCTTCCCCATTCCAACTGGAAGTTCCCGAAGATTCTCAACAAATCCTCATTTGTTGCAAAACCAGAAAAGATCCCTCTCAGGGAACGTGTCTGTAAAATCAAATAAATAGAACAAACAGAAAATGTTTGCCCATTTCTTAAAGTGTTATTTATTTCTTTCCTCCAAAGAAACTTGCCACACAAACTTATCCCTAAAGTCATCAGAACTTTTAGATTGCTTTTAGAAATAGAAGAAAATTAGAGGGGATTCAGGTCAACCAATCTGCAGAGAAAATTAATGGCTGCCCACCGTACAAATCGAGACATTTTGATGACACTCGTGAAAAGGGGAAAACGTTGCCAAAGAAATATATCAGGCAATTATAAACTTTATATAAAAATGTCGTGTTTTATAAACTTTCTGTGCACTGAGCATAAACCGTGGCAAAAGAGGTGTTTTTCTACTATTATTTTTAAGCATTTTCTTTCATTTTCTGCATTGTGTTATTCATTGTGGTTTTTGGGAATGAAGGTAAATTATCTAGAATTCACTCCAATAAACAGTTTTACTGTCAAACTGAAAATAAATAATGTTCTATTGTAAATTTCGATTGAAAAAATAAGTTAGTGTTGACGTATAGTTCCGAGATAAAGTATCTGATGTTAATACGCTATCAAAAATCATTCAGTTCTCTGGATGGAAGTAACCAGGTCAGGTCTTATATTCTGCCGCACGAATCTATCAGCAGAATAAACCTTTACGCATATATTGGAAGAGGGGAACTCCATATCCTATCCCAGTCATCCTGAAGTAGGTTATGTAAATATTTCTATTTGTTTACTTCACCTCACTGATCTACAACAACTGGAAAATAAAGTATTTTTCACAATACTTCCAGGGCTTCATATAAACATCAGGTTCGTGCATTTCATAGATAGATAGATAGATAGATAAATAGGTAGATAGATAGATAGCCAGATAGACAGAAGTTTATTTACCACGACATAACACAGTTATTGAAATTACAAGCTCTTGAATGTGGCCCAACAAAAGTACATCAGATTGGTCAAATAAAGCTTTAGAATCAAAAAACACATCTAAACTAGAACACTTGAAGCCATGCTATATAACATTTTTAGCATATTTATTTTCTGTGATCATTCTATGGATTTAGGAAAGAAGAAAGGAAAGTGCATTTTCAAAGTGACTATATCACTAATTCTACCACAAGTGCCATCATTAAATCCGAAAACCTGGACACGTAAATTCAGATATACAATATGGATATATTCAAATTTTAGGGTATATGAATTTCTGTCTTTTTCGAGTTTCTCTTTACCTTTAGCGGCTTTAACCAAGAAAAGCCTCAGATAACTCAGACAGAATTAATTTTTAATTGTGGTGACCCCGTTAACGCATTTTCTGTTCACATTTTTGTGAATCTGGCTCTAAAAGAACTGCACGCCGAACACGAAAAATGAAATGCTCTTTCGGCTTTCTTTTAACGAATATCCAACACAATATTTCATTTCAGTCTGTTTTAGAATACTTTATCCATTCATTAATGGGTTCTGTTTGTGGGAATCATTCTAAATCTTGGATTCTGTTTTCATCAGAGAAAATAAAAAGAAGTCTAGGACATACAAATTAAGGCAACTGAAAAAGCATCAAACTTTTCCATGCTGACAATTAAACGACGCTTTTAAATTCGCTCTTTTCGGGGGAATTAATTGAATTTCCCATCTGATAATGCACCTTCTCGGTCCTGTCGCGTAAGAATTTTATTTACGCTTACTTCTTCCAATTTTGTTATTTCCTATAAAGCCCATTTCAGTTTTGTTTAAAGTTTGCTATGTAGGAGAGCGAATAAAGGAGGAAATATTGGCATATAGTTGGAAAGAAAAATCCACAAAATTTTTGCATGAAAAAAAATTGATAGGATTGTTGAATGGGGAGAACCACATTATTCGGAATTAAAAGTTATACTTTCCCATTAAATATAGTTACAGGAGTCCCAAGTAGCTAAGATACTATCATCAGTGTTTAATTATTTTTTTTCGCTGAGACCTCGTAGTTGAACTGTAAAATATATATATATATATATATATATATATATATATATATATATATATATATATATGTGTGTGTGTGTGTGTGTGTGTTATATATATATATGCATTTATATATATATATATATATATATATATATATATATATATATATATATATATATATATATATATATATATATATTATATATATATATTATATATCACTGAATAGCATGTGACAATATATTCAGCTAAGGCCACAGGAAAAATAAAAGAAAAATAAAAGGTACCCAGCGCTTTCGTGTTATGTCAACAATTTTCGAGGTACAATCGATTGTACCTCGAAAATGTGTTGAAATAACACGAAAGCGCTTGGTGCACCTTCTTATATTCTTCCTGTGGCCTTAGTTGAATACACACACACACACACACACACACACACACACACACATATATATATATATATATATATATATATATATATATATATATATATATATATATATATATTTATATATATATATTATATATATACTTATATATATACATATAAATTTATATACGAGTATACTCGTATGCACATATATATAAATGTATATATATTATAGGTGTCTGTATGTTAATGGCTGGTGTTGTCGGAATGCTCCTTCTTCATATGAACAATCATCTCGTCATCACGCAGTTATTCATGCGTAATGATAAATTGCTTGGTAATAGACTGCAGGTTTCACAGTTTGAAGGAAAAGTCCGTTTGACCCCAAAAAACACCTGCTATTCTGACCTTCTCTGCTCTCCTGCAACTTGGCTGGATTGCAAGCAAATGTACAAATAAGGCCATTTTCCATGTATATTGATCAATTGCTTGACAATAATCAGCATTTTTTCTCAGTTTTCATATATATATATATATATATATATATATATATATATATATATATATATATATATATATATATATATATGTATACATATATACATATATATATACACATACTGTATATATGTTTGTGTATATATGTATATATACATTATATATATATATATATATATATATATATATATATATATATATATATGTGTGTGTGTGTGTGTGTGTGTGTGTGTGTGTGTGTATTATGTGTGTCTCTATGTTTGTGTGTTGCAGGCAATTCCTTTCTTTATACCAACAGTCAACGCGTCATCAAGCAGGTTTCCATGTGCTCTGAGCCCTTAAAACTGTCAATTATCTTTCATCTCCTTAAATCCCCTCTTCTACTCGTTCTTTTGTAAAACCTAACTTCATAACCGTCAGCAGTATGTCACCATAACTGAATACCACCAATTGCCTCTTTAAATCTCAGTCGCTTTTCTCATTCCACGAACAATTTGACATTTTCCTTCTGTTTTTGTGTGTGTGTGTGTGTGTGTGTGTGTATGTTTGTGACTGGGGGGAAGAGTACTCAGAAACTAACAAAGTAAGGCAATAAGCATTTGGCTTTATTAAGGCAAATGTTAGCGAAAATGCAAGATACTTTAGAGACCCAAAGAAAATGCGCTTTGTTTCCAAGAGCGTCCCTTGCCGTTCCGTCCATGTATATATTAAAAAGTCGTGGAAACAACACACGCAGAAATGTCTCAATTCAGCCACTATCCCCGTTACATATTCCTACAATAGGCTTCGCTCGCGTTATCAAATTCCGAATTTCTCTTTGTCATATGGCCGTCTGAATCGCGCATTCCAAACGTTCCACATTGCAATTCTGCCAGAAGTTTCCTCTGGGTTTTCTTCTGTTTCCAAATTTCTCTGAGAATTATTCATGCAAAACTCTTCATCCAAACACTTCGTTGCCAAGTTCACTCTGTCCTTCCTGAAATAGTTTATTGCTACGTCTCATTCTCTATTACATTCTAGTTGTAAGACATCTTAGTTTATTGGTCGTAAACGTTCGTATTCTTTGCTTAATCATCTTTCCCGTTATAAGAAGGACGAAATTGTGCCTCCTATAAGTCCCTATACAATATACAAGTCGTTCATTCAGTTACGTGCCACCAAAACAACATCTTGCTAGAGATCCCGTATCTCCTAATGACTTTATTTTTATTTTTCTCTCTTCCATGCTCAGATAAACATTAATCCTTTTAACTGAGTCGTATTCATTTCTTCACTCCTTTATCTGTTTTTAACAGGCCTTCAAAATGCTGACAGATGATTGAAGCGTGCATTATTCATGAACAGCTTTACAAGTTGAACGTTCTCTCTGTGCTAAATGCACCCTCGAAGAGCTCCAGTATTGACTCTTTATTCCTTGCCAACGTTCTTCCCCAACATTTCATCTCTCTCTCTCTCTCTCTCTCTCTCTCTCTCTCTCTCTCTCTCTCTCTCTCTCTCTCTCTTTGTGTCTAAGCTCCCTACTTGCCTATTGCCCTCCACAGGAGAAAGATATTTCCTTACATGCATGGATTTATGATTTAGTATACAGTATATATTTATACATACATACATACATACCGTACATGCATACATACATACACACACATATATGTAATATATACACAAACACACATACACACACACACATATATATATATATACACATTATATCATGAACATTACTAGAAAGTGAAATTTTACGTATTTTCCCAGTCCAGTGACATTTAGTGATCATCATAGAGACTTAGTGATGGCAGTGTACACACATAAACACACGTACACATATCAATAATGTCACTTCCATACCCATACTTAACATTTACTGCTGAATCGAGAATAAACACCTGTGCTATAACTTCCACAACGTCAGCGTCTATTTAGACAAATTTCCCAAGGATTCACTCCATTGTAATATAGCTGAGACATTCCGCGCCTGCCAGTGACGTCATCACATTCTATGTTGCCTGTCTTTACACTTAAAACACCTAGCATAATCACCCTATCTCATTCTAAAGCTCCAGCCAGGCACAGATTGGCTTCCCAAAAAATTTGAAAAATATTTTATTCACATTCTCCTACCCCATTCATGGACCATATGCTACCCTTACCACAACTTTTTCTCCCGCAACACTCAAACTAACTTACACCTTAATCCTTGGAATAACACATTTATTCTCTTTCTCATTACACCAGCTTCTTGATATAACAGACACTACCCCATCCAAGTCTCTGCATTTCTCAGAACTCCAAGTGCAATCACTCTTTGTTCTTCTTGGCCCTCCTTAGCGTATATTATTTTTACCTCACTGAGCGACATAGCATTCTGTTTTCTCTCCGTAGACAAATTAACTGTCATCCATTTTTTTCTTTTCTGTACTGCATTAATGTATATTCAAAACACAGATTTATCGGTAGTTTTTTCCTTTGCCTTCTAGCAATATGGAATGAGGTATGGATCTGAAAATCACAAAATCCCAACCCTTGAGGGATTTCCGCGCCAGAATTCAGCAATTTTTATTTCACGCCTTCCCACAAGAGTGCAAAATTGTCGTTGCTGATGGCGTCGGAAAAGTGGCTAACTGCCATTTAAGGGCCTTTTGTCGACTATGGAACCCAAGAGCCTTTCTTGCTTTTCTGCTCTGGGGCAGGACTTTTAATCACACTCTATAAACACTTTCTGGGGCGGCAAAGTCCAGGCTGCATTGCTAACTGAACCGCAGTAGCAGTAAGACAGAAACAGACCAACCATATTATATATATATATATATATATATATATATATATATATATATATATATATATATATATATATATATATATATATATGTGCATACATAAATATAAACAGAATAATATATATATATATATATATATATATATATATATATATATATATATATATATGTGCATATAAATATAAACAGAATATATATATATATATATATATATATTATATATATATATATTTATATATAAACTTTAAGCTACAAATGTCGTTTCATATCCGATTCGCGCTACATCGGGAATATCACCGAGGTAGAATTATAAGTGATAAATGATTTGGGAGGTACCAAATCATTTATTATCGCTTATAATTCCCCTTCGCTAATATTCCCGCAGTAGCAAGAATTAGATATTAAACGACATTTGTAGCTTAATGTTTGTATATAAAACGTCACGGTGATGTGATATATATATATACACACACACACACACATATATATATATATATATATATATATATATATATATATATATATATATATATATATATATATATATATATATATATTTATATATGTATATATGCATATATATATATTTATTATATTATATTATATATATATATATATATATATATATATATATATATATATATATATATATATATATATATATATTATAATTCAGAAGATGAACCCTCCTCATGAGGAACAAGCCCACAGGGGCCATTGACTTGGAATTCAAGCTTCCAAAGAATATGGCGCTCATTAGAAAGTAAAGGCTAATATAGAAAGAAGAGATCTCACTTATTAAAAAGAAAAAATAATTAATAAATTAATAAATAGATAAAAATGTATTAAGATGCAAGGAGAATAGCATTAGGGTAGTAATGCATTGCATCTTTGCTTGAACTTGTTTGTGTGTGTGTGTGTGTGTGTGTGTGTGTGTTTGTGAGCAAGTATGCATTAGATATCCAACTCAGTTTTTTAGAAATTATTCTCGAGTTAAACTAATACAGTAAAAACTGTGAGGCGAAAATGGCTGCTAGAGAACGTGTGAACATTGGCTGTTTGTTTAAGTGATAAAAACTTAGCAGTTGGAAATCCCACGCAAAAGTCAGTTCATTTGTGCTTTTTCAGAAGTCTGAATATTAATTAAACTCTTCGTACACTTCTCTAATGTTATTTAACATATGGCTCAACCTTTGAATAAATATACAATCACAACATAGTTTTATTAAGTATTGCAATGATATCACGCGTACATTTCGTTAAATACGAGTCTTTATTTTCATTTTATTTATACTTCAGTTGTAACAGAAGAAAATCATTTCAGTTTTATGGTTCATTTCGGCTTTCCCATGCCATGTTTAAGTTATTAATTCAGTAAACAAGGGATGCTTTGACACGTTATGAAAAGAAATATTTTTCCTTTCATGTACTTTTCAAATATTGGCGGCGCACCAACGATTTTCTCTTTTTCTGAATGCAGGAGAGAGAGAGAGAGAGAGAGAGAGAGAGAGAGAGAGAGAGAGAGAGAGAGAGACTGAAAAAATTGTGGATTTAAGTCTAGATAAATTGTCCGCCACAGTACAGTATTTTTCCTTTCCTAGTTTCCTTAAATTGCGCAATTCTTTAGTGGATCCCAGACCTTAATCTTTCTACTATTCTTCACCGTCAGGCAAAGGGAGAGGCAGAGGAAAGTAAAAAAATCATAATTTGGTTTTCTTCTTTTCCGAAGAGCATTCAACGGAGCAAGAATACGCTGTAAAAAGAAACGGTTGGTGAGGAAAACTAATTAAGTAGAAATTCGCAGCCACCTCAGCATGATTTTTCCTACACTTCTTTTTTTTTTACCAGACTGTAGCGTCATATCTCTTGTATTTGAAGAACAAATTCATTAGAATATAGCTGTTAATCTATGGAGAAGTCATGCTTCACAGAACGGTAGAAGGAGAAGATAGAGGAGATATCCCAGGTTTTCAGCATTAAAAAAAAAATAATTCAGTCGACTAAGAGAATTAAAGGCGTTTGGTTGTGGCGAATAGACCGTACTAGTTGTCCTTACTATTTCCCTCCGTCATTCAAGGGGCTCTTGAAATGTCTTCTACGTGGCCTCAAAAAACTATTGTTTGACCTAGACAAAGCTGACTTTATGCCATTCAATTGGGCAGTCATGTTTAGCTCTAATAGGATATAAAATAATGTGTGATATTAGTTGATCTTATAAAGGTGTGAAGCATCAACAGAAGGACAAATAACAGTATAGAATACAGCATTCATAATTCAAGATAGATATGCAAGATGTAATTCATAGTTTAGAATAAAAATGATTAAATGATCTGACGATTCATCTGACAGTCATTAAACTTCCGTAATTTGGTGTTTCAAAGAGATAGGTAACTAATGAATAAAGAATAGTATGTCTTTTATCTTAAGGGGAACACTGTTACCTTAAAAAAGAAGTGAGTATTAATATCTACTTTTAAAAGTGTCGGAGCAATATGAGATATAATCATTCTCTATAGAACACTTTATCTTGATTGGGTAGCTAATCCATACCAAGAGCTTCATGGTCATAACTTTCAACAATCAAAGAAACAAATGTACGATGAAATTACCTGAAAAAAAAATTGCAATATAAGTAAAATACAGTATGCGAAGTTTTTCTTTGACGTGGGAGTATAAGTATTTAACCAATAATATTACCTTATATCGTTGCTATTTCTTCGATATTCAATATGAAAGCGTCATTTACATATCACCTTGTTTATTTCATTATTCAACCAAACATATTCTTTAATTTACTGATACTGAAGTGTCTTTGTCTCTGAGAGGAATTTTTGGATCTTTCCTAGATAATGACCCCCAAGAGTTTTCGGGGTCGTTATCTAGGACTAATATTCCTTGGGGGTCATTATCATTATTATATTTACAGTCTTTTGTTTATGTTTTTACGGTAATCCCCAACGGACTTGTACTAAAGGTGGATACATACCGGGTTAAAACCCGTGGGGGTCACTGTCTAGGAAAGATCCAAACTTTTTTTCATTATTTTCTTTTAGCCATGACATATCCTGGCTAATAAGAACGACTGAATCAGTGAAGAGAGATCTAGACGAACCAGTGCAGTAATTATTAGAATGTACTTGTCACTGTTAACCTTTGGAAGTTTCGAGGCTAGAAATCAATTTTTTTGTTTGTCATTTCAGGACTGCTACAGCAATTGCAAAAGTTTCAGGGTTACTTTTCCTTTATTGCGGATATCTATTCTCAGGAAAACCCATTCGTGATTAAAATTTTGGACGCAATTTTGATTCATTTCTAATTATGTCTGATCCACATGCACGTAAACTCAATTTACGGCATACTGACGAAATAAAATGTACAGGCGAATTAGACAATATCCTTATTCAATGAACCAAAGGTATATTGAAGTTCTCCAGTTTCCCTTCCATTCACGTGATTCAGAGATTAACTAAAAGCCCTTGAAAGCCTCGCCTATTATTGGGTAGTTGAGATGAAAGCGGAAACGAGTCGAGTCTTCAGCATCAAGGGATGGAGATAAATCGAGCTCTGTCCCTGGAAAAGAATATGAATCGCGAGAATAATTTCTGTATTAATGTTGATATCATTTCCTCGGGGCCATCTACTAAATTGTGAGCAAAACCTACTTTATCTTTAAAGGAATGCTAGTACAAAAGCTCCTTTGTCTTGGTCCCTCTGAGGCATTCTGGAATGGAGGTGGTTTAATCATTTATTTCTCAGTCGTATAACTGGTGAATTAGGATACCCTCGTACATGTAAACTCTGTACAATAATTTTTTTTGGACTCTCTCTCTCTCTCTCTCTCTCTCTGATTCGATTTAATTTAGCTCATCTTGTTTCCTTAGGGCAAAGAGCGGCAAAAAGGTTAAAAGGTACCTCTTACCTCGACACATTCCCTAATGGATTTGGTTAAACTCTCTCTCTCTCTCTCTCTCTCTCTCTCTCTCTCTCTCTCTCTCTCTCTCTCTCTCTGGGGTTCAGTATAGCCTTAAACGATCTGGAATACTTTGTCTCCTTTAATTGTGATAGGATACTTTTTTGCACAAAAATATTTCTCTACATTTCCGCATCTCTGCTCTTGCGCGTGTATGGTTAAACACCCTAGGCTGAAAAAAAGCAAAAAGGTTAAGGGGGCAAGCATTTCGTTATGAAAGGAAGAAGCTTTTAGTAGCCACTCCAGTGATTAATTTTTATCCCTCATTGATCAAAAGACATTCATGATAACAGAAGAAGAATATAAATCTGAAAAGAAAGCTTTCAGTCGACTAAAACTTTTTAAGTCTATGGATGAGCAGCTTTATATAAAATAAAATTATTCCCTTTTCTTTTAGATAATGTCTGAAACAATCTATTGAGTACACAGACATACTAACACGCATACACACACACACACAAACACACACACACACACACACACACACACACACATATATATATATATATATATATATATATATATATATATATATATATATATATATATATATATATATATATATATATATATATATATATATATATAATTTTAGAAAATTGTAAAAGTTAATAAAATGAAGACGAAAATCATTATAAATAAAACAACGGGCAAGCAGAACAGCGTTATATTTCGGACGGTAATCCTACCCATTTTTACAAAAATGTTTGTCGAAAAATAGTGTACCAGAAATATTATCTTCTCCTGTATTATATAAATATATGTATGTATGTATAAATATGTATATACATTGTATATGTATATATATTTACACACACATATAAACACACACATATATACATATATATATATATATATATATATATATATATATATATATATATATATATATATATATATATATACATACGCGTTTGTGTATGTGTGTGTATGAGATATGTACATAAATTTTGCTCGTAAACGTAAAAATAATTTATTTTTCAAACTTGTTTATAAGCTTAAATTGATATATTTTACTCATTCTAATAAATAATTGATTTTATGTTCTAAGACATTTCATTGCAATGTATAAGATGGTACTTAATTGCATTAACATATATCATGCAGAGATTTTATCGAAAATGGATCATTAATTTCTTACAACATCCAAACGTTTAGGATATCTCAAATCACACTTGCAATTACTATTTTTTGAGCTGACATTAATCAAATGGCAGTCTCTTACTACGTTATTCATCCTGGTTTGAAACCCCCTGACAACTCAGTGATTTTTATCTTAAAAATCCAGGAGGCATAAATAATTAGTCGAAATACCAGTGCAACCTTTTGCGAGCTTCCATTTGACGGGAATTTAGTTCCTGAACCAAACAGAATATTTGTTGAATGGGAAGCATTGGCTAGTACTCTTTTCGGAGAATCGGTGTTGATTGATTTTGACTGAATATCGCAGTACGTCATGTTTTTCAAAGGTCAGGTAAATATTATTTCAAGAATCTGTTTTACATGTACACTTAAATACAAGGGATTATTTTGCCCGGTAGAGCCCTTTTTTTTCTAATTGTAAATCATTACTTTACAAATAATTCAGCAAATGTCTTTAGTGCTTATTAAAATAATTCATATGAGATAATCCGATAAATTGTATAATATATTTGAAAGATATGAAGACAAGAGGCAAGCTTTCAGAAACAAAAAAATCAGTGACACTTAATGCATGTGGGAGGAGGTTAACTAAAGTATCACTTTACAATGCTCTATGCACGTTTTCATTCGATTGCTTTGTATTTGTATTTCTGGACAATGCAACATATATTTCCACTCCTGTTTTGAGAGGTATTTCTTAACGTTGCAATACCATCTTTATGGTTTTTTTTATTTCTTTCTCTCTATTTCGGTGTTCTTTTTGTTTCCTTCTCACCCTCTTAAATGGTATAGAATTTAGGAAGACCGAGAGCGCATGCCAGGTCATGGAAGTTTGGTTCTCTCTGAAATACAAACCTATGGAAGGAATGGGTTTGTTTCAAAAAAAAAAAAAAACACGTAAAAAATGCGCCGAAGTTTCTTCGGTGGAATCGAGTTTTCTGTACACGGTATAATGCTGTATGAAACTCTTGATGTGCTGCAGTATGAAACTCTCAGACACGACCGAGCAGCGCTCAGTTGCTCCCCAGGTGCGGTCATTATGAAGATGCGTCGGCGGCTAGCACCTCTAGCGGTGCCAGACGCACGATCCATGATTAACCTTAACCTTAGATAAAATAAAAACTACTGAGGCTAGAGGGCTGCAATTTGGTATGTTTGATGATTCAAGGATGAATGATCAACAGACCAATTTGCAGCTCTCTAGCCCCAGTAGTTTTTAAGATCTGAGGACGGACAGAAAAAGTGAGGACGGGCAGACAAAGCCATCTCAATAGTTTTCTTTTACAAAAAACTAAAAAGTCATGCACATTGCTAATTTTTTCATCAAAGAAACTTACATTTCACTGCTTTTCTGACTTTTCCGTTTATTGTTGTTAATCTTTTAAGCACGTGACGAAAATGGACTCCTGGAAATTTCTTTACTTATGTCTTTCCTGTCCTTCCACTTCAACATATTTCTTTCTGTCTGTCACCAGCCTCCATGTCTCATAGTTCTCATCCGAGTAGATCTGGGGCCCCCAATTCTTGTGGTGGCCACAGGAGACCTACTGATACTTTCACGTAAAATACTCCCAGGGGGAGAATGTGACCTGGGACTTTGAGAGCCACTTGTCTGTAGAGAGTTCAGGTTGCTTTGTCATGTGCAGGGAATAAGAAAAGAAACTAACTGTATCAGGTATCATGTGAAGTTTTGGGAGGATGTAGGAGAAGAATATGGTGACAGTAAATAATGAAGTTACTGAGTGAACGAATTTCATTGTGTAAGACGTAAGAAAGAGCAAATAGATTAAAGGTGAATGGTAAACAATGGTAAAGTGAGATGTACTCTCAGGTGTATGAGAGGATTGCAGAGGTCTTTGTACTTATCCCACAAGGTCCTCATCCTTTATTCAGTAAACAGAGTGTGAATGATTGATTGATCAGTTTATATAAACTGGCATCACAGCGACAATGGTCACTGATGCTGAAATTAAACTGTATCTGATAAATAAAAGAAAATTTTGGTAAACATTCTTTAAGAAACTTTCAGTCAATTAATACGGTCTTTTTAACATTACCTCTAATTACATCCATAAAGCTGCAAATAAATGACTGAAAATAGTAACAACTGACTACCATTTATATCGTTTGAAGAAAATTCGACACACCTAAGGGCACCACTTTATTTTTTCAGAACACACTCAGCAAGAACCTTCAACTGAAGGTAATTAATTCCTTTTCTCATCTTGGCACCCAGAGGAAATCGCGTCTCGAGTCCCTAAGGCTGAGAGAAAAATAAGAAAGGTATTACTGCTACATTTCTCATCGGTTAGTGGCAGAACAAATGTTGGAAATCGCTTAATCCGCTCTTTCATTTGTGCACAATTCGGCAGTATTCAAAAGAGATGGGAAAATGTCTTCTCACTTCTGCTTGACCCCAGAGAAATCGCGTCTCGAGTCCCTAAGGCTGAGAGAAAAATCAAGGCAACTGTACAGGTCATCGGTTTGACAGAACAAATGGGAAACCAAGCTCTTTCAGTCACAATTCGGCAGTATTCAATGAGATGGGAAAATGTCTTTGCCTTGACCTTAGATATCCAGGTCAAGTCAAGTAGGTCATTTTGACAGTCAAGGGGACCAAGCAGTCAAAGAAGAATGACCTATATTGCCTTGATCGTAACCAGTCAAGTGAAGAGAAGGCATTTTCCCCATGTGTTTTGAAAATTGTCGAACCGTGCACCAATGAAAGAGCAGATTAAGCAATTTCCAACATTTGCTCTGCCACTAACCCGACGAGAAATGTAGCAGCAATACCTTTCTTATTTTTCTCTCAAAATTATTTCAGCTGAAACAATGTTTCCTCGCTCGAAAAAGTATATTGGTTAATATCAGTATGTACTCAGAGCAAGGAAAATCGTTATGCAGTTAACCTGTCGAATCATGACTTACACGAATTAAAGCGAAAGTGTAATTCACTTTCTTCAGGAATTGATTACGAAGCCTCTCTCTCTGACATATCCAACATACTTTAGATATCACGTTGTTCCAGAAAGAGAAAATATTCATAGGTTTCCCCCAGCGTAAGTGATACGGTTCCAATCTGCATACACGTCGAAACTCAGATAACCTGGTTACGGAAAGGATAACCATATTACGGATCTAATTCAGTGATCAATCAAGTGTGTATACTTGACTTCCTGTAAAGGCTCCGTGTGTGTATGTGTGTGTGTGTGTGTGTATATATATATATATATATATATATATATATATATATATATATATATATATATATATATATATATATATATATGTATGTATGTATATATATATATATATATGTTTATATATATATATATATATATATATATATATATATATATATATAGAGAGAGAGAGAGAGAGAGAGAGAGAGAGAGAGAGAGACAGACAGACAGACAGACAGACAGACAGATATATTTGTGTGTTTATATATTTGTCGCTTTTGTACTTTACTAACTAATTTACACACAAAATGGAATTAAATATGCAAGTTCTCCTACCCTGACAGGATTCAAGCCTATGCGATAGGATTATCTGTACAGTAAAGTCGATATCAACTTTCAAGTTGAGGGAACTTTATGTTTTGCAACTGACAGAATAAAAAGTGAAACCTACTAAAGAGGGTGTGTATAATATCTCCAAAGTCTTTTAGATTTCTTTTTCTTACACAACTACCTTATGTTATCACTATTATAGGTTTTTTGGGTGGGAGTGGAGCAAGAGGAAGATGTTTTCAGAGTCCTTAATTCTATCTCAGGATTAAAAACAAACAAGCAAAAAATGTGCCGAAGTTTCTTCGGCGCAATTGAGTTTTCTGCACAGCGTATAATGTTGTATGAAACTCTCAGCTGCTGCCCGGTGGTGGCATGTGTTGTTGAAACCTATAGCGGTGCCAGGCGCACGATCATTGATAACTTTAACCTCAATTAAAATAAAAACTACTGAGGCAAGAGGACTGCAATTTGGTATGTTTGATGATTCAAGGGTGGATGGTCAACATACCAATTTGCAGCCCTCTAACCTCAGTAGTTTTTAAGAACTTAGGGCGGACAGAAAAAGTGAGGACGGACAGACAGATAATCGTTTCAATAGTTTTCTCTTACAGAAAACTAAACGGTATTTCTGGATTTGCTTATTTCAATAAAACGATTTGATCTGAATACCCACACGACTATAATCATAAGATACGAATTTCAAACAATCAGATGCCTTCGTTTCTTGTACACGATTCGCGAGCAGAATAAAAGAGGGAAGTTACTTGAATTTGGTAAGATTTAAATATTACTTGCAAATTATCGGTTAGGCAAAGATCCATGCTCAGTACATCCCTAACAGCTGTTTTGGTTCATTTTCCTGTTTTCCAGCCTTTGTCATTATTCTAAAAGGCATTTTGTCTAGTAAATATCCATCTCTCCAGTTTCACCAAAACGGTATTTTGTTATTCGGCTACTGGTTACGTCTGCTATAGTGAAGTATTACACTTATTCGGCTTAGTCTTTTTTGACATTTCTTTGGTGATAACGAAACCCATCCGCAAAATGTTTCATTTCACTTAGTAAATCCTGTTTTATTCAACAAGATAACTTATTACATTTTGCTTAATATTTTGTTAAGTTTTGTTTCATGATAATCAAGGAGATATATCAAATTACTGCGAAATATTTCATGATAGTTCAGCTCATCTATAAAACACAAGAATAATATAGAACCATCCCTAAAAAAAATATTACCGGTTGCAGTATTCAGTTACATTCATTCAACATGCATTCCCTAAAAAGTTTTGGCCAGTGCATCCGATTCAACATATATTTTATTTGGCCTAGGAAGTAAATTTCCATCAACTAAAGGTTTCAAAAAAAGCTTGCTCTGGCATATCTGCAATTTATTTATGGAATAGGATATGTAACAGGTTTATCCTTTGGGCTGCAAAACAAAAACATGTACGAAATATTAAAAGCAGAAAAGCTGAAGTTTTGTTGACTGGGCGGTGCTGAACGAGGATTGCAAATGTAGTTCAAGGAATTTGATGGCCACTTTAATTTAAATAAGTGAAGGTGTTACATGAATATTAATGGATACTGAAATTCAGATTAGGCTACGGAAATTAAGAAATTCTTTAAAAAATGAAAGGGCCGCCTAGGAGTTGCAAAAATAGCAGACATTATTTTTCTTAATACTGCATTGAGTGTAGGTTTGCATAATGTAAATCGTCTCATGTTACGAAGCAGAAGCTTGTTTTCATTCAAATTAGGTCAGTTCTTTTGTAAACATAATTATCACAAGTAATAGCTTTTTAAATGCTATACACATGAGCATGCGCACATCCTCCCTCCACACACACACACGCGCATACACACACATACACACCCACACACATATATATATTATATATATATATATATACACTGTATATATGAACAAAGTGGTAAAATGGCGTTACCCTTGCCCCCATGACATGAATTTCGGGACTGATCCTGGGTGCTGATGGAAGTAATTAATAGCCTTGCCTTCAAACTGTACTGTGCGTCTGTCGACCTACACAGTGAGAGAGAGAGAGACAGACAGACAGACAGACAGACAGACAGAGAGAGAGAGAGAGAGAGAGAGAGAGATGAATGTAGGCAAAATTATATCTTCCTGAACATGTTTTGGGAACAAAGATAGATAGAATGTTATAGTTTTAGTGTAATTCATGAACTACACGACAAAGAAATCAAGTATTGATAACCAGCTCTACTCTAGATAATCTCGATTAGACTGACCAGAATCCTTCAAGAACTTGCAGTTCGCCTAAGCCTAGGTTACTTTGAAATTAGAAAGTAAATGACATCGAGGAAATAATATTGAAAAGAGCGTAAAACCCGTTCAGAGGCAAATGTTCTTTCTCTGTCACGGCATTCAGTATCACTCTCCTTTGATGCCAGAGACTCAAGTATTTGGTAATTGGTTGGCCTTTCGAGAGCTCTTAGTTAATCTCTGGGTCAGATGAACCCAAGGAAACAAGAGAACATTAATGTATTCTGTATTCATTGAAAAGATGAATTTTCTGAGGATTCTGTATACTTTACTGTGTTCATATACTTTAAGTTGATACCTAATGCTTATGGGTTATGTGTTAGTAGATTTATATCTGTCTGACAGTTCAAGTGTTATGAATATTTCAAAAGTCATAAAAGCAATTCAGTTGAAACCTGTAGATATATGAATGTCTCTTTTCCAGGCATGTCTGCAGAAAACAAGATAAAGTGAGTTTAGAGTAATAAATGCTTCATTTATCCTAGATAATGTAATTTTCATCGTCTCCTCTAGCTTAGACATGTCATTAATGAATGCAGAAAAATCAGTTTTGAAGAACTATAGGTAATGGTTGAATAAAAGGGAAGAAAATCTGTTTGAACAAGAGAAGAACGAATGCTGTATTTTATGGTATTTTCTAAATCCAGAGATTATACATAATCCTTTATTTGCTTTATATCACTCTTGTCAAAACGCTTTCTCTCAAAATATCCTGGAAACCTTGAATTTCCAGTTAATCTTTCATAATCTAAGAACAATATATCTTGTTAGGACATTATATCATAAAGCTTATTTATTCGACATCGTTGCCTATTTTATCATGCACCCATCAATAGCTATCTAAACAAACAAATACAATTTAAAAGAAACTGATTTTAGGAATTTTAAGAATCTAGATTACCAGTACAATATACCCAAGATATTAACAAGAAATAAAGGGCCCGTACGTCCTGTCATCTTTTTTAGTGATAGTGATACTACTTTAATCACAATTATTCTCTAGAGACAAAAATACATACAATGCTAAAAGCTGCTGAGCATAATAATACTGAATTCTTTTCTTAGTAAAATCTCGGTAGAAAAGTGGCATTTATTTCTCTAGTAAATATGAATACATCAAGACACAAAGTTTTTTCTCTCGTTTCAGCTTCCAAGATATCAGGGGCACTTCTTGCTCTGGACCAGACTGATGATAGTCTCTTCAGTATCTTTCCTTCACTAATTTACAGCACCATCACTTATTCATTAATGTATGATTATATTACATGACATGCATCCCCTCGAAGGGGGTTAGTTCTGTCAGTCCACCACACGTGGTGCGCTGTAGGCATTACCTAAGGGTTTTTGCAACGTCCTTTCGGCCCCTAGCTGCAACCTCTTTCATCCCTTTTACTGTACCTCCGATCATATTCTCTTTCTTCAAACTGACTTTCCACTCTCTCTAACAATTGTTTCATAGTGAAACAGAGGTTTGCCTCCTGTTACACCTTTCAAACCTTCTTACTGTCAATTTCCCTTTCAGCGCTGAATGACCTCATAGGTCCCATGCTTGGACTTTGGCCTAAATTCTACATTCTGTTCTGTTCTGTTCTGTTTCATGACATGCAACCATCTGCAACAAAACACATAAAATATTTTTGGTTTCCGGTAAAAAAAAAAGGAAAAAGAAAATGTCGAAATCTAGATCTTAAATTTCGTTTATGATCTTCACAAATTACTTCATTGTACAGAATAATCTTAAGTTGTGGAGACTCTTCGGAAATTGAAAAAATGAAACTCTCTTGCACTCCGGTCGAGAATACTAGAAAGATTCTGGTTAGGCATATTCCAAAACAATCACTTTCACCCTTTGTCCTAGGAATGTTTGTATAACCCAAACTTAAATTCCTCTTCTAGTACATTAATGTTTTATCCTTCTGTCTCACAAATATTTCCTTTTACAGTAACATTCAAAAGTAAACCTCATTCAAGGAACTGAGAAATTATACTAGTCCAGGACATCAAATCAAACTAAAAGATAGATTTTAGTTTTTCCAATTATAACTCACTTCTAACAATACCTTTAAATAAAAGGGGAAAACTGTCATTATTATTATTTTATGAAGTTGTACAGTATGTCGTTATGATCTCTAATAAAATATATTCTTTGAAAACTTCATGCTTTTTTCAAGAATTAATTAATCAGACATATCTAGATAACAGTTCCGCCACTCTTGAATTTCAACCTTCTCATGCTCTTCCCCATCTCTTTCCGGCCATAACACCTAAAATTTACACACATTTTACGTCTTTTTTCTATTTTTGTTTTCTTTTTTACATAAAGTTTTACACCTATAAGAAATTATGAGCAAAATAAGTAACATAATCTGAAGAGTAAACGTGTTGTAAATGCTTATGAAACGTGGTCTGAACGAGGTATTATGAGACGGGAAATTTGATTAATTATCCTCGAAACAACACATTTAAAAGTTCAGTTATATTGTGGGTAAATAGTTTGAACGTCAGAATTATATTTACTTGGAGGTAAATCAGCATCGCTGAGCGATAACTTCTTGTTCAGTTCTTGTTTTGTAAATGGACCAAAACTTTTGAAACAGATTGCTATGTGATGTTTTATTCAGGGTTCAACAAGAGTTGACTGAATAAACTTTGCATTATTCGTTTCCAGTTTTTCAATGTCCGTTTCCCTCGGCAACATGTTATTGGTGAATACACGAATACGTGAAAAGATAATCTGTTCTTTTATCGAAATCATTAAATTGCACAAGGACATAAAAAAGAGCGAACATTGGTATAAACTTTATGAACTTTACAACTCAACAATGTTAGTGTCGACCCTTCGAGCCTATTCAATTTATGTTGAATTGACGATCACTTTAATGCCACAATTAAAGGTATCCGCCCCTTTTCTAAATTTAGAAAAGGTGCGGATACCTTAACTGTGGCATAAAAGTGATCGTCAATTCAACATAGATTGAATAGGTTCGAAAGGGTCGATTTAAATAAGAAAATCTTTTTAACTTTCGAAAAATATTCGACAGATAAACACAGACAAACAGAAGATCATATAAAACTGAGAGAGAGAGAGAGAGAGAGAGAGAGAGAGAGAGAGAGAGAGAGAGAGAGAATACAAGTAAACACGTATTCTGAAGGCCTCATCTCTCATTAGGATAAGCCTTTATTTATTTATTGGAGTAGAGGGATGCGGCCTGCAGAATACGTGTTTACTTGTATTCTCTCTCTCTCTCTCTCTCTCTCTCTCTCTCTCTCTCTCTCTCTCTCTCAGTTTTATATGATTTTCTGTTTGTCTGTGTTTATCTGTCGAATATTTTTCGAAAGTTAAAAAGACCTTCCTATTTGACAATTTAAGATACAATAATTTTAGATATTATGAGTAAAGATAGAGACAGACAGACAGACAGACACAGACACAGAGAAGTGGGTGAGTTGACGGAGAAAATTAGTTTATTTTAATCATGATATTAACATCAACTGCACAATAATGAGAACAACGCGCAGATCAAAGGGGCCATTTCAAGTGATCTCCGCGTTGAAGCTTGCTCTGAAATCGGTGCGGTTTATGAATCATTTTCGTTGATAAAGAAGAAGCCTTGTCTTCTTTACATCACGTTTCATATTTGGTCATTTCTTCATTTATGATCCATATATTAAATCAATCAACCATCGCAAGAACAAAAGCATATCGACTTTAGTGTTTCGTTCGTGGTCACAGCATCATGTAATGAGTCAAAATTCACAATTATATAATGAGTCAAAACTCATAGTTACATTATGTGTAAAACCACAGAGGAGTTGTGAATCAGATGAAGATTTATATCCTACGCATTATCAAGATTCATTCCCTGCACATTGTGAGTCAAATAAAGATTGATATCCTATACACTGTGAAGACTGATATCCTATGCATTGTGAAGTCTGATACCCTGTACATTGTGAATCAGATGAAGATTGATATCCTGTACATAAATTTGAGATTAACATCTCTGTCATGGGTGGGGGGAGTTCAAGTATGAATCATTCACATTCCCTCTAAAGCAATATGTTCACTATCCAAGAGGAATCTGTTTCTATAAACTATATTCAGAAGCCAGACGGAAAGATGATACACCCTCCGAATATTTATGAAGAAATTAATCGTTCGTATCAGAATTCAACACGTCAAGATTCTGTGTTACTTACATAATTGTGTTATTAATCTTTTAAGTTTTCCATTTCATTACAGGTAGAAGAGGATCATCTTTGAACTGAGACAAAAAAACCTTTATAACGCCAATAATGATGGAAAACGTTATTTCATCTATATTTTGGAAAACTAGACTCGGTATTCGTTTATCAATGACAGGTCTTAATATAGTAGAGTAAAGAGTATTCTCCGTTTGTCTCTCTTGAGCATAAATCGGAAAGGCCTCAGTAAAAAGAATAGTCGTTATCTTTCACCTACATGGTATTACTTACCTGATATTTAGCGCGAGATTGTGTCCTTCCTCAAGCATAAAGCGCGTCTTCTCTAACAATTCTTCCACACGAACCATTTTCCACTATGAAGAAATGTGTTCACTATCCAAGGGGGAATTGTGTCTATAAACTGTATTTAAAAGTAAGACTGCAAGATACGCCCCTGAAATATTAATAAGGAAAAAAATTAATAATTCATAGCAGTTGGGTTTTTGCTGGTCCTAAGATAAGAGGTGACAGGAAGTTCGTTGCCGAGAAGTTTCCCGTGTTAGTTTTATATAAAAAAAACTACGCATTGTATAATTTTATCCACCTTCATTTCTTATGTAAAACTCTGAAGTAATTTGCGTAGTCACGCAAAGGCTACTATTTATTTGATTGATGTTAACCGTGCCCTTGAAAACACTAGCTCTTTGCAAGCTCTTCTTAGAAAACAGAACTTGCTAGAAAGACCCTTCGTTAATATATTTTAGATTGTCTCAACAAAATCAAGGAATCAGTAAGTAAACGAAAGATTCATTTAACGAGATCAAATGCAAAATTAATAAAATCAAATAATTAAATCATTCCAAGAGGGATACCAGAGGCTTAGTTGATTTTAAGCGAATTTTCTATGCATTTATTCAACTATGGAGTTAATGGATGATTTCAATGAAAACTGGCATCGCAACTATTAACCCATGGAACTTAGCCTGTCTTTAATAGTCACAATTTTTCTGTCGTTCAGTTTTAATCATATCTGTATTTAGCTCTTGAAATCAATATATATTCCATCACGCGCCAACTCTAATTGTAGAAAATCAGCAAGGAGATAAACGATTCTCCCTGAATTAGTATAAGAGCGAGAGAAACTTTTACAGATAAGAAGCCAAATGCTGTTTTGATTACACGTGCCTTTTTTAAGGGTTGGGGGGGCCGGTTTGGAGGTGAAGGGCAGG
>NC_089751.1:32097860-32122860 GCF_040412425.1 Macrobrachium rosenbergii | reverse complement strand
GAACTGAAGCCTTGCAAAAGGAATAATTCTATTCAGAAATTATTCTATTTAATACAGATCTTATCTCTCAGAAAAACCTTGAAAAATACTGGTAGGGTCGTGGAAGCTTAGTTTGTTTTCTCCTGGAATTCACCGTGTTGTGATCCCGAGTTCAAGCCTCGCTCTTGGCATGATATATTGAAGGGAGGCCGTAGGTCTACCTGCTTAAACATCATCAGACACTACCTGGATATCCCTGGTCCTAACCTGTCCGTTATATTTGGATACCCCCTTCTCTGGGAGAGAAGATGCTCTTCTATTTTTTTTATTAGTGTGTTTGGTCGACAACCTCTGCTTGGGGTCTATCTTCTAAATCATTCTTCAGCCTTTTTATGGTGCTATGCAGTCGCTTCTTCATAAAAATATAATTAAAGTCATGACATCTGGCTTTATACGGAAAAGCAGGCATGAATGATATAGGGATCATGTAGCAAACAAGGCAAAAATTCGTGAGGCATCGAGACATTGTTTTCCTTACCAGCCGTTTCTTCCTACTTATATTTCTTCCTTCTCCCTTCATTTTCACTTTGCTATTTGATTAATCCGAAGTGTTATGCAACTAAGGATAACGTTTAAATCATTATGTGAGGGAAGAAGACAAAATATTCCTTTACAAGCGATCTTTCTGTGCATCAGTGTACATAAATCAGACGTGCCGGATTCAAGATTGGGACTGGAGGATTTATGGAGAAGAGAGAGAGGGAGAGAAAGAGGCGGTGGGGGGAGAGAGAGAGAGAGAGAGAGAGAGAGAGAGAGAGAGAGAGAGAGAGAGAGAGAGGGGGAATTATTCGGGAGGGGATTGAACGCCGAGTGTGTGTTTAACATGTAAATGGATCGTAAAGTTGCTTGCAAATAAAGAATCCTGCTTCCATGAGGTATTTTGCAGAGGCTGTTGTTTGCCGAGAATCAGAGAGAACAGAATAAACACGCTTTGTTGAAAGGATGAAGGTATATTTGAGGAAGTATGAGCACGTAAGAGAAAATGCAAGCAAATTCGGTAATGGAGACCCGCAGGAGATTAATGGGATTTTTTTAGAAAAATGTCTCATTATAAGGTTTAGAACGTTAGTTAATTAAGGTATGGAAAAAATGGCAGACAGGAATAATTGCTTCCTATTCTTTTAACTGGCGTGGTGTGAAATACAAAGATCTCCATTTCCGATTTTTTGTTTCTTTCATATTCGTGAAACATACAACTGGATACAAATGCAACAAAACAATGTACCGAAAAACTAAGGGTTAACAACAAGTTTTGATTGAATGCAAAATATGAATGTTGTGAGAAATATAAAACTGAATATTCTTTCAATTTTATCATATTTTTTACAATTGAATATATAGTCACTGGCGAGCGAACATGATGGCGGTCATGTAAGTAATAATAAACCTTTATTCACTAACTGTTAAGTTCGATAATGTTTCGCATTCTGTAATTTCCTGCCCTCAGATTCCAATTATTATTATCTGGATAACCGTTATAGTGGATCAGATGTAAGCAATTTATTACCATCATGAAAGAAAAAAAACTGTCTCTGTAATAAACTTTTATTCACTAAATGTTAAGTTCGCTAATCTTTCGCGATCTGTAATTTCCTGCCCACTGATTCCAATTGCTAGTAGTCAGTTGTAAACAAAATTATTATCATCATGAAAGAGAAACACGGAAAGAAGACCGAATTAATCGTTTTTATGGAAAAGATCTCAGTTTGGTTCCTATTATTTTTCTAGTGTTTATCACAGATACAATAAGACACACTGCAGTCTAAAATATTCCAATAATTCATGTTCTCTCACTCATAGCCCAGTATTCATTACCTTTTTGTACTACGTAAATAAGTATAGTAAAACACTGGAAAACTTACTTGATGTAAGATATGTGAAATGACAAGTTCCTAAAGTTCAATGCCATTTATGCAGTTATGAAATCCGGATCAAAACAATTATTTCTGAAGATTGTTTTGTTGTGATGTTAACTTTCTTCAAGTCACATTATTTATAATAATTACCAAATTGTTAGATCTAGGATAATGTTTTTCTTCCATGCTTATCAGTGATAAGTTGCAATTCTGAGTTATATATTATGTAATCCACTTTATGAATTAAATGAAAAAGCTACGAATCATTCAAAAAGAAAAATTCTCGATATGCAACGTCTGATGAAAAAAATACCCTTGCTGGAAGCGCATTCTTGTTACCAAATGTTGGTCGTATTTATTGAGCTCCCCCCGCCCCTCTCTCTCTCTCTCTCTCTCTCTCTCTCTCTCTCTCTCTCTCTCTCTCTCTCTCTCTCTCTCTCTCTCTCTCCAGAGAAAGTTTCCACCAAAAACTTATCTTGAAAATCTTATACATTTTAGAATTGCTTTCAGAAAAAAAATAAGAACCCTTAGTATAAAATTAATATACTGAGAGCAGACACAGTTACTATCATCAAATGTACAGAAATATATTCAGCACAGAATTTCAACTGAAAGGATTATCAATAGGAAGAGTATATTTTATAAACCTTCATTTTTACTCATTTTGAAGGCATGAGCAAATTTCTTTAGTCCTTCCACATAGTAAACTTCATTTGCAATAAATCATACCACTAATAGTGCTTAAGAGGCATTCCGTGGTGCCAAATTTAATGAACCATCTATCAAGATTTCGTATTTCACAAATCTTCTTTTCCCGAAAATAATTGGTTTTTATCCTCAGTAACGAAGGGTTGCGATCCTTGGTCCAATTCCAGTTTGGTAATGATTGTTGTCAACGTGAAACGAAAACGAAGCTTGTTAGCAATGGGAAGCGAAGCAGCAGACACAGCTGCACGTCAACACATTTGCAAACGCAGCGGCTCAAGATAATGATGAGCGCCTGACAGTGAATATGCAGGGAAAGGGTTGATGCTCCATTTGTAACGTATATTAGCAGCTATCCGAGAGTTCCCAAACGTGAACATTTTCATTTAGCCAGATAGCACTTTAGATCATTTTCGTTACATGAACATTCTTTCACGTTAATTAGCCACGTTCGTCCAGTACGAATTCTACAATCGACGAGCCCGCATCCGCTTCGATTTTTAGGTGTCGGTGATAAAGGATAATGGTTAACAGCCGGCTAATCCTGACACGCTTTACTGCTGATAAGATAAAGTAATTTAGTGTTTCGAGGAGGAAAAGTAGAATTTATATGAACGCATATGGTGGCGTTTCGAGGATTTGGTGGGAAACGCTTCTTGGAGGTCCAAGTTAACTGATTAGACCTGACCAGGAGAAATCCATGTTAAGTCATATTCAGTACAGACGACCTTATAAGCACAAATATACACATACAAACTTACATGTAAATTCATGTACACAAACTTACCCACACAATTACTGTTGATGGAAGAACACTTTCGCTCTGCAACCGTTCCTTTGATAAGTGATGTTCAGCAATGCTGAGTTTTTGCAATACTTGGATGGGTGACCACAGAAGAAAGCCAGACATCGTTAGTAAATAAACCCTTTAAGTATCCAAGGGACTAGGCTTGGGGCTAGCTACCTCATCCCATAATTGCCTGTAAAGAACCGAAAGGTTTACACCTTATGCCGCCACATTCTCTCTCTCTCTCTCTCTCTCTCTCTCTCTCTCTCTCTCTCTCTCTCTCTCTCTCTCTCTCTCTCTCTCTCTCTCTCTCTCTCTCTATATATATATATATATATATATATATATATATATATATATATATATGTGTGTGTGTGTGTGTGTGTGTGTGTGTATGTATATGTATATTGTGTGTGCATGTGTATATGTGTGTGCAACATTATTTGAGAGATCATTGCCTAGTTTTATCGATCATTTGTATAAACTATTGCCCATTAAGATTACTACCTAAAAGAGCCATTGTAAATATAATTCGTGATTTGAATGTTTGTAAATTATTCCAACATATGAAACGGCGTTTGACCATTGAAGACCAATTAAAATTATATTAATAACCTCTGGTAAATTATTGTGAAAAATAATATTTTAATGCAAGAACAACACAGTAGTATGAAGTATTATACAGCTTTGAAGATATTGCCGGAATAATAGCCATAGATTAAAATATATCTGAGTAGTTTTATAGCAACTTGCTTGAGGAAACCTACCTGTAAACATTTTTCTAATATACGCACACACACACATATATATATATGTACTGTATATAAATAAATATATATATATATATATATATATATATATATATATATATATATATATATATATATATATGACTATAAAATATTTTCTGTTAATAAAGAATTCCATCTAATAAAAGGAGCCCATAAAACCACCAACAGGGTAGAAATCATAGTATTAAATTTCTAGGGTAACTTTTGCTGTTTTTATGGGTTATATATATATATGTGTGTGTGTGTGTGTGTGTGTTTGTATGTGTGTGGGTGTGAGTATGTGTTAGTGTGCGCGTGTGTGCCTGTGTGTGCGCTTGCGTATTAACGCAGTCACTAATGACTAACAGAAAACTGTAATGGTTTTCGCTACTGCAGACAGTGATCATCTGGCAGATGGGAGAGGGCAGTAATATCACTCAAAGTGGTTTTTCTCTTCCTCGTGAATTTATACAAGGCATAATGATTTGTTATTAACCACTTGAATCTGCGGTTACAGATTTATCACCACTTTCTTACCTTGTCACACGAATCACATGATAGAGGCCTCTTGTGTGTAAACCAGAACACGTCAGAGAAACCAGACATGAAAGGTCTTTTATTAATAACTTCTGAAGCCTAAGTTATTCTTTGACATTATCTAGTCAATGGCATTGCAACAGTCATAGAAATGCTTTTTCCTCCGTTGCGTTGTGCAATGCGTCTCCCTTCTTTGATGTCCGAGGCTCGACTGGCTCGCCCTTTCATCCCAACTGCCCGCTGATGGATGGGCCTTTCAAGGGCTCTTAGTTAATCTCTGCGCCAAATGGAAAGAATGGGAAACAAGAGAATATCAATTTACCCTTTATTCATTGACCAGGAGTATTTTCCACTGTTTCTGTTCATTTTATTTTATCATTTTACCTCGAGTTGACATCTAGGGCAGGTGGTCCGAAAGATTTTTATCAGCTGAGTAGTTTAAATATCATGAATATCTTAAAAGGCACGAATGCCAATTTCTTTCGGAACTGACACAAGTATGGTTGGATTGATCTAAGTCAGTGTATCAGCCAAATATTACACCACTAATTAAAAGAACAAAAGTTTTACCGTCAGCTGCAAAACTTCACTTCTAATGAAAGACGAAATATAACACGTTAAAATGTCGCCAGATATCAGAAGCCAAAGAATACGTGAGTTGTGAGCTACTGTTTAATCTGCATTGTGCAAACACGAATTATTACTTCTGTTCCTGAAGGAAATCTGTCGCTCTCTATTTTCTTTATTATCCTTATTTAGCACGTAAATCTGCAGTCAGGTTAATTTCTTGCAATGGCTATAAAGATATTGCTATGGAATTGGGGAAGTATTCTTGAGAATTATTATATAATAAATTACATGTTATATTTCTGTGGCGCCTTTAAATATACAGTAATGAACAAGAGAACCACTAAAAAAGATAACTTCACTTTTTGTTGTTAAGTAACATTGATGTCATAACGATTAAGCAATATTGTTTCACATAATCAACAAATAATCTCTTTGAAATCTGTAATTCATTAGATTTCATACTATGGTTCTTCAGCCTAAACGTTAATTAAGGAAAGGCAAAATGATTTCAAGAAATTATTAGGAAGCTCTTGTTCAGATACAATCTTATATTTTGAACAATAAGTAGCTTTTGAACGCATCATATTACCCAAAGGGTATATTTTGCATTGTTGCAAGTTCCTTTATTATTGAATCACGCATTCATTAACATACTTTATCTAAAGAACCCATTCTGTACCAACAGCATTTGAAAGAATTCCTTTCAAGACTTTAATTTACCACTTCAGACGCAACTAAGTAATTGATTTTACATATTGTTATAGATTATAAAGAATTGTAAAACATTGCTCTGTTATATAGCTTACAAAGAAATCATGATATTATATTTACCGATTTTTAAAAGTAATGCACATAAAAGAACAACTAAAACCACAACCTGTTTCGTAAGCCCCTTGACGGTTAGACATGGCTGGACCCCATTGAATGGAACTATTTTATAGACCAGAACGGAGGAGATTTCGAGGGTCCCTTAACTCTTAAAATGCCAAAAGGGAATAATAGGATTCACTTGTACATCCGAAAGCCTTGAATTCTCTCAGTCAACCTCACTCTCCAGGATACCTGCGTCCCTTCTTTTTTTTTTTAAGTATTCTACGCTGACAACTGCTGCTTGGACTTCTCTTCGCCTTCGTCTTCACTACCTATCTGGTTCCATCTTTTCTTCATAAATTTACAACTATACTTGATGCAGTTAAAAACACGAGAAATAATATAATAATTTTGCAATCAAACAGGCAAAAGAATGCAAAACAAGAGGAGGAATAGCATAAAACTAAGTCAGCAAGGTAAAAGAAAATGTAAACAAGAAGAGAAAAAATATGATAATGTTGAATTCAAGCAAGTAAAAGAAAATGGAAACTAGAAAATCCAGCATGAGACTTGTCATTTATTCCCCTCGTGTGCATTTTTTTTACTACGTATGCTCAGTGGAATCCCCCTCAGAAAAAGGAATAAGAAGTTCTGCTTATTCTCGTGTCTTTTTTCTCTTTTCCCCTTTTCTTTCTGGTCAAGACGAGTTTAAAGATTCAGATCTTGGGGCCCCCTAAACTATTATACTCAAAAGAAGTTTCGTCTAAAGTGTTTTTTACTTAAGAGGAAATCGCCGCATTGTCGCTGTAAATATGGAAGGCAGGATTTGTCGAAAGTTATCTCTCTCTCTCTCTCTCTCTCTCTCTCTCTCTCTCTCTCTCTCTCTCTCTCTCTCTCTCTCTCTCTTTTACACATACACACAGACACACACACATACTCACACACTTCCCACTAACACAGGTATTAACTTATATTACTATTTCATTTTGTCTCTTAAATATACCATCATCTATATGTTATTAATTATCAGTAATATGAGCAGCAGTATATCATTGATATCATTTCACATGTGTCCATCTATATATACATACCAGCCATTATTAATACCCAATCTAACAAACGGGTATTTTACCTAAGATATGAAACTATCCACGAAGACGATGGGGGTGAAGACCATGACCGTCGATTTTTCCATTGAATACCTGTGAAAGCACTAATCCCCATTATTCATCTCCTGAATAATAATAATAATAATAATAATATAATAATAATAATAGCAGAAGAGTCTGAAACAGGCACGGCAATTAACACGGGCAACTCAGTAACCGCTGTCATTCACCACTTTCTTCACTTCGAGTGGACATTGCCTGGGGAAACGTTGCCCAGTCCAGTGTCAGTCGACATAGAAACCCCAATTCTCACCGTTCACCTTATGATGGTCATTACCAACAATCCCACTCACACGCAATCTGCCCACACCCTACCCGGAATCACTAGAATCATTCCTACCCTCACCGTCATTGCCCCGAGCTCATAAACCAGCTCCCAACAGCAGCAAGCCCAGCTTTTCATTTAATTTTGGCTAATACGACTATAACAATTGTAGTTATAGTAACTATAATATATGCAGGTTTACAACATGGGAAATTTGCTAGTGTAAATTAACCGGTGAAACGCCATAATCGTCATCCAACTCTATGTCGAAAATTCATATATGGTACCCAAATTATTAATGCAAAAATTCATCTTGGTATCTGTGGTGCAATTCCCACCCTAAGGAGCGCAAAAAGTCTCACTCTCTATCACCCTCTCCCCCATTAGTAACAACCATCTCAATTCCCTCTCCATAGTCTTCATTTTCACGACACCCGCTATCAGGCACTCTCTCCTGTCACTTTACTGCTCCTCCTCTTCCTTTCCTCAGGGTCCTTAAGAAGGAAAAGACCGTCAGCAATAAAAACACCTCCACAGTGTTCCTATACCCCTTTCAAATTATTTAATTTTATAAATGATCATACCCAAGCAAGCAACGTCTCAAGGCAACTCACTACTGGATAATACGGGACGTTGCATGAAACGCCCAACTGAAAAACACCACCCAGACCATATAATTCCTCCTAAATTGATTTGAACCTCCACCTCACTGGTTGGGACGGATTTCTAAGAAACAAAATGAACCCTGAAACCCTTCAGATTATCTCATCATAAGTGCAAAAGGTGTTAGTTAAATTCTGCCCAAGATATAAGAATCTCCGGACAGGGCAAAATCGTATTGAAATCCCTTGTCCAAACAACTTCCAAAAAATCAACAGCATCATACTACTATACAGAAGGTCCATCAGCAATCAGTCGAACCCCATGCACACAGTGCGCCATTCACCTCTATCTTGCATGCGCTCAGTCTCTTTCTAGATGTTGAAACATTCCTCTCCATTATGTCTTTCATTCACTGTTTCCAGCAAACAATATTTGCTTTAAATCCTTCCTCCTAACCTTCTGAACTGTATATACTGTACTTTTTATTAATTTATCAAATTCCATTCTTCGTACATGATCGAATCATCCTTAAATGGTCAAGTCTGTCCTTTCAGGTAGGGTAAATTTTTACCACCTTCTTAAGTCTAGATTTCTCACCAAATAAGCGAAGTAATGGAGCAGAATCGCCTTCACCCAATCATCCACGAGTCCAATTTTCAACCTTCCTCCCGAGTTCATCTCCACAGGAGAGCCTTTGAATCTACCTGGGATTCCTTTCCTCTTTCTACGGTTCACTTCGTAGACGTTAGTGTGTGTGTGTATGTATGTGTCTTTCAAATTATCGGTAATACGCCGAGTCATCGATCGCTTAAGTTCCAGTGTTGTGCATTTCATTATTTCTTTTAAGAATAAGGTTTTCCCCAAGGTTATATCCATTAATAGCATTTCACTGATACAAGTTACCTTCCTGGGTATACACAAAATAAAATTTTGGAGCCTCTCAATAGTTCATCCTTAATTTGAATACCGTCCAGCTAAAAGGATTATCTTCTTATAATTTTACCGTCCTTCTACTCGCACTAAGATTGTAAAAAGGGATTGTGAATTAGGAACATAAATCATTTCACTACACAAGCAGAGGTTATGAGCAATCAACTAGAAACAAATATTGTTGATATTAATGAAGAAGACTGCGCCCTACCTTCCAGTCGAAGTAGAAGACCATTGAAGTTACTTTGATATATACGCAAGGCCATCATAAACATTATCGCACACTAGTTTTTATCCTTCAGCTGTTAATGCCGACTATATTTCCATTCATTCTTTATATACGCGTAAAGCTTGTTCTTATGGTTTTTTTTTTTTTTTATTCATGATTAAACGTGACCATCCGTAAACCGCAAATGTTCTCTATACATAAATGACCTGCTCTCTCCAAACAGCCGTTCGAAGCTTTGCCTTCCTTTTATAAAAGTAAAATAATACTGAGCAACCCATTGGTCATTCATATTTAAATTACGTTTTTATTATCAATCAAAATTCTGTTTTATTCCATAATGACTAATAGTGTGGTTGTAGAGTTGTACTCAATAATAAACAGTCGCTACAATGATCTATTGAATTATTTACTGAAGAAGCTATGGGGTCAATTCATTAGTTGTCAAATCATTTATGAATAAATCCCATGGGATAGGGTCACTCCAATCTTGATTGAGGTCCGTTGCTACCTAGGTGGACTTTTTATTTTCGTTTTTATCGTATTGCTTTATTTCTGATGTGAATATGTCTTCATTCAGATTTTGCAACACGTTCCTGTTCATATTTTATTTCAGGAACCGAAAGTAAAGTATAGTTCCACAGAAAACTTAATGAAGAATAAAAATCAAAATCTGTAAAGGAGCTCCGGGAAGACACTTCCGAAAGGAAGTAGGAACATGGAAAAATATAGGTCACTAGATGCAACAAAGAAATAGGAAAAGGGACCCTTAAATACACAACTGCCAGACTATTCAAAGAACTTCAGTGATGTGAAAACTAGAGACCTTGAAGATGACTTATCTGTTAAAAACAATTATGACACAGAAGAACAAGAAATTCAAGGAAACAATAAATTAACTTGTCCCATTAACCTAATGAGGTCGAGAAACGGTCTTAAAAACGGGAAAGAAAATAAAGGATGATAAAAGTGTCTTCATAGCTCGATGCATCAAACACCGGACTAAGAAGCAAAATAGGGATTAAGAGGAAGAGGAAGGAGAGGAGGAGGAATGTGTATTCCTGAATTGGCGGGGGACGTCAGCAACAAGGATCGGCACGAAGGCCTTTACCCTGTCCTGTCTCGGAACCCCAAACCGAGAGGGAGTCCTGATACGACGATTCCTAAGAGGTATTTTGACCCGTTCACCAGGGAGTTCTACCTCTTAGGTCCTCTGACCCGAACAGGACTCTGGGGACATCAAATGTTAGAGAGTCTGAAACTTGGCTCCATAACAAATGGAAGTCCCAAGGTTCTTTACTTCGGACAACCCAGGGAAAGAAGTATGCAACGTCTGCATGACTGAGCCAAATTTTTTTTTTACTTTGAAAGACTGTATTATTTTATGTAATAGTTAATAAGATTTTGATATATCTGTAATTGTTTAAATAGCTGTTGATTGATAATAAATTTTCTTTTATACTAGTAATAGTCATAACCGAATAAGTGTTTTAAAGGATTTCTAAAAAATTAAATATATTGGTGCTTTGTTCTTTCGAGGATTCCCTATGACACTTTGACGCCATCTTGTTGACAGACTTTTGGAAATGATTGTGGAACTCCGGAAGGAATTATTAAACTTTTTCAGGCCATCGTTTTAATACAAATAAAAAGTTGATTTAAAAATCAGTTAGTAATATATCAAAAAAATAATATTTTTCATTTAAAGCGCAAGTAATATTTGCCTTTAGTACATGTAATGAAAATTACAGTGATAAGCGATTTCTCAAATATTTGCATAATATACTCTTTTCTGCTTTGTTTAAAAATGTTACTCCAGTATAATCTCTTGTGTTGCAATATTTCATTTTCTTTTTCATTTACTATGTGTTTTATACTACTAATTTTTCTTGTACTGCTATGCTCAAAAGTGATAATATAGTCGGTTTCATTTCGTCTGTCCACTCACCAACATAGGTTTTAGGTAGATGTGGCATATGCAAAGCTAGATCTCGATTGGCTGAAATCCATGTTTCCGATATTGTAGGCTTACGGTGATGAAGATGCAAAATATTTCCTCAGTAATAGCCTACATCTGGAAGCTTCGATTTACAAAACCCTCGCTCCTTCTTATTAAGATCATAAATATGTCGATAACAATACAAGCACCAAATGACGAGATTGTAACAAACAGTCTACGCAGGTCAAACCCGAGCGAGCGATGGACTGAAGACAATTATTTTTTATCTCGCAGATATGTAAACAGACATCTGGCTATGAACGTGAGATTCAGAGGTATTTTAACAATTTCCTGCATGTAAATTGCGTGAGTAGATTAATATATTCGAAATAAACACGAAATATTGCTGTCTATGAGGCTGTTTAGGGCCTAGGGGGGTTGAATGGAACAACCACTACTATATTGGCTGGAAGGCGGGAAATTCCAATTATAACATGGCATAATAGTAATGGCATTTTGGTTTTCTTTCTAGAATACGTATAGCATAAAAGGTTACAATGAAAAAGTAATTCTGACTTAAATAGTATGAATGTGTGCTTAAAATAAGGCCAGTAAAATAAAATACCTGGCGAATCACTACAAAAAAAAAAGCATAGGCCTAGCTTCATCTGTCCATGCTTCATGTTTTGGCGGTAAACAATATTAAAGATTATTTTCCAGTTTACGGACGTAGATATTACTTTAGTATCATAATAAAGTCGATTTATTATGAAAATGTATGTACATCGAATAAAGTTTGAATGATAAGAAAATCTTGTGAGTTGAACAGTTTTTGTGCATAGGTCTATGTGTGATCTGGGCCGTACTAACGAGATAAATCATAATTACTGAAAGCTCATCGCTCGCTCATGTTCGATCAGATAGATTGTTGGATACAATCTCGTCTTTCGCGTGCTTGTGTTGTATTATGAATACAAATCGACGAGTCCACGATTTATATCAGAAGGGTCGAGGGTTCTTTGTCTTTAAAAACATTCAAATACGTTATTGGAGAAATAGTTTGATGTTTATCACAATAAGCGTATGATATCATTACCGTTGATTCAGTCAATCACTTCTGCCCATGCGCATATGCCACATCTCCAACTGTGAGTGGACAGATGAAAATTAACTGACTATACCACCAAATGGTACCCTGACATATTGCTCATATATATCTTCTTTGGTCGATAAAAATAGTTTCCATATTGCTGGAATTGGAACATTAAAATTCCAAATAGTCCTATTTGCTTATTTTTGCACGGAAACGCTGAAAAGAATGATCAGATACGAAAGCATTACTGTAGCTAAAAGGCACCCACCGATGTCAACGGGGGTTGTGGTCTGTGCGAGACGCAACCAAGATTTTGTTCTTAGGCCTAGGCGTGCTGGTGTTCTTTTCTTAAGATGAGTTCACACGATCTTTCTGAATGTCAGTATTTCCATGAATGTTATTCCGACTGATCGTGTGAACAACGGAATGATGGAATGTCAGTCACGAAACCCGTGAATGATGAATTTCAAAATATTTTAAAATCAGTTATTCGCTCGTATCTTTTTTGTGGGAGCCTATGGAATGAGCGGAAGAAGAAGCGTCTGTTGTCTTGAATGTCAATCGTGTCACTCAGTGTTCTCATGCCCTTTGTGTAGTGTTCTTGTGCGCTGAGATAGCAACGCCTTTTGAAAATAGAGACAGCAAGGCTTTGCTGCAGCAGTTCATTGATATGAATAAAGCAATGTCTGAACTTTGGAACATACAAAAATGAAAGTTACACGAGGAAAGATAAAGGAAATGCTTCTTATGATGAGAAACTTTTAGGAATATTCAGGTTAGTGAAAAAAGGTGCCACTATAGGCCTAGATGATGTTAAAAGGAAATTGAAGAATTTAAGAAGTAATTTCAGAAGGGAACTGAAGAAAATTCGCTACTCTAAAGAAGTGGTGACAGTATTGAGGACATCTAGGAATCCTCTTCATGGCTTTTTTATGACCTGCTTTTCCTTAAGGACGCAGAAAAGCCGACAAAGAGCGAAGCACAATGAAGGCTACACCAGAGGTAGGTAGGACTTGTCCTTGTAATTCATTAAGTATACTGCATAAAAATCGTTAGGCAAATATAGCAGTAGATTCGCAAAATATGGTTGGATAAAAATCAACAAGTGGGTAAATAAATTCAAAAGATTACTCAAAGCAATTCACTAGGCATAGATTTTTATTTTTGTTATGGAACAACCTTGCGCTATCACCACTAGAGTTGACTGATGATAGGAATGACATTCCACAATGATCGTGTGTTCTCAGGAATGACGGTATTCAAATCCTGTCAGTCCTGTGGAAAACATTCAAGAATGTCGTGTGAACTCCGTTTTAATAAAAAAAAAAAATACGTTACACTGAACATTCACATTTCTATACTAACAATTTCGGGGGTGGGGGTGGGGCTGCGGGCGCGGGAGCACGTGAAGTTATCTACACAAGCTACCTTATGGATCAATTGTACATCAAAATGAAGCAGAAGGACTTAAGAAAAAAAATGTGTTGTATAGGCCTTGTCGTTCATACTGATAGCTGTGAAAGTTATTAACTGTCTTCTCAATTTTTGAAGAATTATCATCTCTTATTATCCAACGAACAGGTGATTGCTAAAAATGAATCCTTTTGTAAACTCGACTGCATCTCAGAGCAGGTAGATTTTTTTAGGCCTATAAATTATCATTGCAAGTTTGCAACACGCGGGCAGGTTAAACCATAGAGCGTCAATAACTCGGGTTGGTGATCTCCCTACCAAGAATGCACCTCGGGCAGTTTGTGTGTGTTGTTCTTATCGACAGGAGGGAGGTTGGAAATTCGAGGAGGGGGGCCACTGGAGGCGATTTAGAATGCGCTTTGGGTGGAAGCCATATCTCCTGGCTTCCAACAGAAATACTTGATCAGGGAAAATGCTTTTCACCCCATAGCTTATCACTTATATTTTCTAGGTATTAAGTTTGCAATTATACATTTGTGCAGTCCTCTTTAACCGATGAGAATAAATATGCTAAGAATCATCGTGAAATAAACATTTTTTATTAGCACATTTTCATGAAGAAGTGAACAAAAGAATGAGATGGAAACATTACTTACTTACTAAACTGCCAAGAAACGGTCCTCACATTTCTTGAAATATTGTTTCCCTCTTTTCTCCCGAGAATGGTGGTAGTTCTACTTGTTTAAAGATACTGTGAAATAAAGAAAATTATGTAATACTTCATGTGAAAGTGCCTCAGGAGGATTCGTTTGAATAGCTTAAAGTGGTATTTGATCACTGTCTTCGTGTATACAAAACACGTCATTCTTGAATACAAATTGTTGCAGAATAAAATTAAATATTCATTATCAGTCAATATACTATTCAAATACAGCTGTTGTTCACAGTGGAAAAAGTTACTGAACACAGCTGCATGCCAGAACGTTTGCAGACGCCTTAATAACTAGATAATGAACGCAGCCCAACAATGCAGAAACCAGGAAGCGATTGACACGCCATTTGCAAAAGCAGTAATTGCATGTTTCCCACCTGATGAAGTTCATCAGCGTGGAAATTCTCATCAGTCCAAATAACGCTTTTTCTCCTCATCGTTGGAACTCTCTCTCTCTCTCTCTCTCTCTCTCTCTCTCTCTCTCTCTCTCTCTCTCTCTCTCTCTCTCTCTCTCTCTCGCTGATTAACCATGTTCATTCCATGCGAATTTTGAAAACGACAGTCCCCATGAACGCTTTGATATTGTGATTTCTGGGTGTTATGCAAAGGACAGCAAAATGCAAGGGATTGCTAGGTAGATCGTTGACAAGAGAGAAGTGAGAATGACATGAATGCATGTGGTTTGATGACATGATTACATGTGAGTTTATTTTTGAGACTCATAAAGAAAAGCGGTCAGTGTTAAACTTCTAACCTCAGTCTTTTAACCAGGATTTCGAATCCTGTTTGGAAGCGAGAATTCGAACTCCATTACTTTCCGGATTTCAAGGCTTCTAGTGGAAATCATATAAGGTATAAATTGGGATATATATATATATATATATATATATATATATATATATATATATATATATATATATATATATATATATATGTATATGTGTGTGTGTGTGTGTGTGTTTGTGTGTATTATAAGTAATAAACACACAATCACGTGTGTAAAAGAAATAAATTTCTGACTCCCATCTGGATCGAACCCAGGTCTTTATTTGAAAGAAGAGTTAAATGTATGCATGTATGTATGTGTGTATGTATATATATGTGTGTGTGTATGTATATATAAATATATATGTGCGTGTATGTGTGTGTGCGCGCGCGTGCGTGTGTGTGTGTGTGTGTGTGTGTGTGTGAGTGCGTGTTTGTGTATAAGAGCACCCCAGAAAGAGAGAGAGAGAGAGAGAGAGAGAGAGAGAGAGAGAGAGAGAGAGAGAGAGAGAGAGAGAAAGGGTTCAGAGACGTGTGTTTAATCTGACCAACGGAAACTACTTGGGGTCATGTGCTGATGAATATTGTGCCTCCGTTAACCTAAGAGATAAATTATGCATCTGGCGGATGGCCAAGTGTATGGTAGAATGCAATCAGAGAGGAAAAGGACCTGTCCTAGCAACCTCATTCCAAAAGCCTTCTTAAAATGCTGAAACCTACCATCCTCTTGAGTTTGTACCTCTAATGGGGAAAGGCGTGCCTATGTATATATATATGTGTGTGTGTATATATATATATATATATATATATATATATATATATATATATATATATATATATATATATATATATATATATATATATATATATGAATTTCTCTCCCTCTCTTTTCCAGATGATATGATCCTTCCGCTGTTGGAATTCCGCCATTTGTCTAGGCACCATTCTCTAGATTTTATTCCCTTTTCTTCTCATAAAAACAAAAGTATCAATGACTTTCACGTCTTTGCCGATTTTTCTTTCTTTGGTATGTTGGCAATGTGCATGGTAATTATATACAAACTGAATAACTAATTACTCATACACTGAGACTAAGATGTGTTACGAGAAATGAAATTCAACCGACTCTTTGAGAATGGTAGTTTTAAGGATCCCATTAAATTCCCAGTGTGAAGAGTTTGATGAGTTCTGAAACTCGTTTATTTGGCCTTTCATGGGTTGCATTTTGTAGGATGTAAACAAAAGTTGTCAAATTTTATTTTTAAATCTACGGATAATCCTTGTTAATGATCGGATTAAGTCTTTGGAAACTAAGTGGGGTCTTATGTTTTATTTGGTCTTCATCAAGGGATTGATAAATTGTTATCTCATTTTCCTTTTCGCCGGTAAGTTCGTTATTAGTGAGTGTATATGAAAATATGACTGAAAATCACTTTCGTTTTACCTTTTGAATGTTTTAATTCCTTTACATTTGCTAGAGAAGACAAAACGCAAAGCATTGTTCCAGATATAATTATAGTCAGTAATATTCAGATGAATGTTTGGCTTTTATCATTTTATTTCAGCAATTCTCGACTTTAAACGCTTGTTCCTTAAAAAGGATACATAAAAATTAATTTTAATGAAATAAGTTTCATTAAAATCCATTATAAAATCGATTTTGAGCCATTCACCCTGTTTTAATCAGTCTTCATGAGTGAGAAACATCTGACGAACTGCGACATCTCTGACTCTTTCTCTGCTTGATAGTTTGAAAGGAAAGGTTCCTTTCTCGGTTCCTGTAAATGTCAGTGATGCGTTATTGCTAGCTGATGAACTGAATCATCCTTGCATTGTGCAACAGTTGCAGTCCGATCAGTGGAGTGAGGGAAACAACTCGGAATGTTTACACGGCCTTCATCGGGATGACAGGGAGAGGATATGCGCCATTATCGGAGTCCCTCTGTTCCAATATATGCACAACGGTTTATTCTGCCAAGTGATGCGTGCTGGAGAATACAACGTCAGTTCGGTGCATCCCTACCGAGCGTGGACTGTTTGATTTAAATCAGTCTCTCTCTCTCTCTATCTTTATATAAAGTAAATATATATATATATATATATATATATATATATATATATATATATATATATATATATATATATATATATATATATATATATATATATATATAAAATGTGTGTGTCTATGCGTAATCGTGTACGTTTTAGTTTTCTGTAAAAGAAAACTATTGCGCCGGATTTGTCTGTCCATCCGCACATTATTCTGTCCGCATTTTTCTGTCCCCCCTCAGATCTTAAACACTACTGAGGCTAGAGGGCTGCAAATTGGTATGTTGATCATCGACCCTTCAATCATCAAACATACCAAATTTCAGCCCTCTAGCCTCAGAAGTTTTTATCTTATTTAAGGTTAAAGTTAACCATAATCGTACTTGTGGCAACGATATAGGATAGGCCACCACCGGGCCGTGGTTAAAGTTTCATGGACCGCGGCTCATACAATACAGCATTATACCGAGACCACCGAAAGATAGGTCTATTTTCGGTGGCCTTGATTATACGCTGTAGCAGCTATACAGAAAACTCGATTGCGCCGAAGAAACTTCGGCGCAATTTTTACTTGTTCACTTCAGTTTTTCATTTTACGAAGTTAAACATGAAATAAGTTCCCTCCATTCTGTTTTGCTGGAAGCATGTTATGTGTTCACCAGTGCCAATTTTTTTTTTTTTTAATGTTTCCCAGTCCCGTAGAGAAATAATCAACAAAGCCATTTTAATCATTTCATGGGTGGGCAACAGGGAGTTTCAGCTTCATGGGATTCAAACCTTTCCCTTGTCTAAGGTAAACAGAGGAACCAAATCGAAGACCCCTGCCAAGCAAAGTCTGGTGATGTAGACAGACTTCTGTTCTTGAATGATGACAGACCTACAAGTATGATATTAGTTTTCCGAATAAGGATTTTTCATTTCAGTACATCAATTATTTTTAACCGAATGTTATTCAAGAAATTGAAAAGCTTTACCTGATAAAGTTTATGTTTAAAGATATTTTATGCATCTTTTTTCCCAATTGCGAAAGGTCCTGTATGACGAAAGAAATTGATGTGGCTTAGTTTCATCTTTAATCAGCAGTTTTCGTAGTTGTTTTTATTGTACCACTAAAGTGAAATGTGGCATCCTATTTCCTTATTTTCCAAGAACGTAATGAATGAGGCGTGAAAAGAAAAAAAATATTCTTCAAAAGAGAAAAATAGTGAAATCTGATATCGAATTTCGCGGGTAAAATCTGATATCGAATTTCGCGGGTAAACTCAGTCCACCAACATATGAGGTACACTTCTTCCACCATATATCTAATGATTTTTGATGCCTTTACCTTGTGTAGGAGTTTCGTAGACTTCAGAATGTTTAATATTTTTTCTGAGAAATGATTTTCTTATTCCAAAGTTTCTATGCGGTGGACTTGTCCTATTCAGCGACGGATACCTGTTCGAGAGTTATGTACTTTTGTGTGTGTGAGAGCTCTCACATTTCTTCGCAGATTAATCAGAATGAATCTGCGAGGTTTTCTTTCATAATTGCGAAAGGCTCCGTATTTTTCTTTCGCTTCTAAAAGCAGTCTTCGAGTTCTAATGACTTCCAAGATAAGTTTGCGTTGTTACCTTTTTCCGAGGAACGAGACAGATAACAGTTTAGGAAGTAGGACAACGTTTTTATGGCGGTTTGTTAATACAGACACTTTTCCGGAAATGGCTTTTGTGTGTGTGTGTTTGAGCGTGTTTGTGTACTCTAAGAAGATGATGGTTGCCAAGGTTCTTTGTTTTTTTGTTTTTTTTTAAGCGATTGTGGGCTGACAGGTGGTGTGAAAGAGGCTTCCTTTAGTTGCTATGTTAAAGTTATTAAATAAAACTACCTCCACTCTTATGAACAGTACCATTCTCACGGATGTTACATCATGAACGGTCACTACAAAGGAAGTGTTCATAATTCCATCTGATATATGCATAAGTTCCGGTAATTATAACCGGAAACTGTAGTGTATACCACAGAGTAAACCCTTCAATCAGCCTCTTACCATCCCCATGTCTTCTTCCTTCTTCTCCAAGCAAAAATATAGAAAGATCTAAACTGAGTTGTCCTTATAACCTCATTTAAACATTTCACTGCAGCGGACTCAATCAGAAACGAAGCACTGCTGCAGGCAGAATCCTCGTCAGTCGCCGTAGTACTATAACTTACCCTCAATCTTTGAAAAGTTTTCTTTTAATAATTTCACCGTGGTGACGCACAGCACAGAGTTACGACTGGAGTTCTCTGAAGGGCGTCTTGTCTGCTATTTTTCCGGCAGATCCTCGGTCACGATTTATGCCTCGCAACTCTCGTTACTGAGTTTAAATTGGAAGCACTAAGTAAACATAATGATCAGCCTTTCAAATTGTCTCCTCGTGCCGTTTCTGGGTCTCGCAGGTTGGCGCTTCCAGGAAATGTTCTGGAACTATTCTTCTTGTACTCTTATTTTTTTTTACTCCGGCTTCCTCCTAAAGCCCAGGTAAATCTAAGCAGCGCTCCAGGACAGAAAGAAGGCGGAGCAAACTGAGGAGGAGGAGGAGAAGAATGCAGAGGGAGATTGACAGTGATAACTGAGAACGAGAATTCTGGCAAATTCATGAAAGACAGGGAGTGCTGATGGTAGAATGTAACAAATAACATCTTAATGCGCCCGTTTAGAAGATTTACCCTACACTGATAAACCACGATATAATTATCCCTCTGTTCTTTAACCCGCATTTTATAAATTCCCAAATAAGGACGTGTTATTCGTCCGTTGATGGGCAAAGAATTCGCTCACATAGCGCTCGTTTCCCTTTGCTGCCTTAAAAAGGAAACACTGTCGGTGTTCACCTTATATCGGTTTCCCTCTGTTTATTTGTTTTTTATTTTTTTATTCTTAACGGGCTACTTTTCTATCATTTTTCAACTTTAATTCTCAATCCTCTGTAAAAAAAAAAAGCAGTAAAATCGCTTGATTAAAACTTATAATAATGAAACTATGTATAAATGAAAAGATAACCTGCAACGAAAATCACGCTGTAACTAATTAGGCTAATACTTTCTTTTTCATTTTAGAATTGTCCTGAAGGAAGCTCTTTATTATTTTATCAATATCGTAACTATGTGCTGAAGCAGCAGGATCTTCTTCTCGACGTGTTCATTTTTATTTTTTGTAAAGAACCATACGCATCAATATAAGGAACATTCCACTGATACCAGGATCTCTGCTTCTTTAAAAATCTAACAGAATTCAGAAACATCAGCTTTCTTTAGAAAAGCATCGCTTTAACTAAAAATTTTCATTTATTTCCTGATATAACCATTTTCTAACAGAGTGACTTCAGCCATAAGAATTTGAATAAAATCTTAAATTCTTCTTTGTCTCTCAGCGAAAGAAGCCAAGACTGGGTATTTTATTTCATAATCATCGGTTTAAGAGAGACTGCAGCACACTTTAAATCACCAAACAAGATTCCTTGGTTTTCTGTCTTTTACCGCTGTTTTTGCACATATTCACATCTGGGGTATATATATACTTTTTTATTACACGTATTTTACCTGTCTCCTTTTACAATGAATAGCATTATTTAGTATTAGCTTGCAATATAGTTCAGTGGGGTTTTATGTTTATTATATGTAAATATATGCAAATCTTTTATAGTAATAATAATAATAATAATAATAATAATAATAATAATAATAATAATAATAATAATAATAATAATAATAATAATAAATAACAATGTCATAGGTAGTATCAGCTCATTCAGTTTAATAAGAGTTGAATGTCATAGGTGCATCAGCTGCATTCAGTTTAATAATAATAATAATAATAATAATAATAATAATAATAATAATAATAATAATAGGTAGTAGACCCTGTTTTATACATGTGGTGTTGAAGGTGATAGCTGCATCGGCAACATTCAGTTTGTATAGGGTTTTTTCTATTTTTCTAATAATTGATTTTTCTAGGTTACTGCATTCTGCCAGCAACACGCCAATATTTGTCATACTTGGAGAGGAAAGCAGGTTGCAAAATTAGATAGTTTATTTTCGATGAATACGGTATATGTAGTATATCAGTAACAGGATGCTAAAGGAAGACTCTACCTGTTACTGATATACTGTATTCATCAAAAAAAAAAAAACTAATTTTGCAATCTGCTTTCCTCTGCAGGTATGACAAATATCGGCGTGTTGGTGGCAGAACGCAGTAACCTAGAAAAATCAATATTTAGAAAAATAGAGAAACCTTTATACAAATAATAATAACAATAATAATATAATATACACGAACATGAAATTCTATATCATGTTCGCCTGAATCCACAAAGTCCTAATCAAACAACATTTAAGTTTTCCGTCAATAGTTGATTTCAGAATCCCTTCCGTAAATACCTCTCCGGGTGCGAATTCTTTTGTCGCTGGACTGCACGTCAGGAAAATGCAGTAGAGGTGTAAGAAACCTAAAGAATTTAAAACTAATAAAGATTATTGACTATGCAGGCTTTCAGAGTTTTATGAAAGAAATCTTTAAATTGGCAAATTTATGTTCCATTTTATTATTATTATTATTATTATTATTATTATTATTATTATTATTATTATTATTATTATTATATTGCATGGTCATTATGGCAAACTACAAAAAATTAGTCCAGAAAATAGGATGAAAACTTTCACGGTTAGTGAAATTTATTTGCAGTATTCAAACGTAAGTCGTATTCTACGAATGAAGAGATGAAAAGTAAAGACTGATAATAAACCCAACATGCTTCGTATATATTTTAGCTTTCCCCAAGAGATGAGCAAGGGGAAGGGAGAGAGAAAGAGAGACTGAGAGAGCGCGCACGCGCGCAACGAAACTTATTGTTCTTGTTTAACCCAAAATGTAAAGCCTCGCAATATGAAGTCGTAAACAGCGCTTGAGCCAGTTTTCTAGGTTTTAGAGAATCTTTAGGGAGAATCCTACATATTTCGTCCTTGTTTTCTAATTTGAATTTGTTGTGAGCTTCCTTTCTAAATGTTGTAAAGTGAAAATATTTTCTTTGTTTTCATGAAACTTTTTTTTAAATACTTTGATCCCTAGTCCTTTTATTTTTAAGTACATTTATCAGAATTATTTTTCCTTTATCACTACGTTATTTGGAGGTACAGTAGGCGGTTATAGTATGCAAGGGTCCCTCCACACCACAGTAAAACATCTCATAAACACACGTACACATCACAAACAGGCTGATTACAGGTCAACGAATTTGCCAAAGGTTCGTTCTCCATTTACGGTTGTTAAACTTGTTTTCAACTTGCTTGTGATATATATGCGATAAGTTTCCCACGTGTGTTCATGACATGTTTTACTGTGGCGTGAACGACGACCACAGCCAAATGCGATCAAACTTTTTTTTTTTTTAACCCGACAGCCGGTTTTACTCAGAGAAGCAAGGCCGAAGAATGAGTAAGAAGACGAATAAAGAAAACCTCTCGGAGAGGAAAGACCGAAGAATGAGAAAGAAGACGAATAGAAGAAAACCTCTCGGAAACCTCTTTCCACTGCATGCATTTACCGCGAACGAAAAGCGATTGTTTACATATCACTTTCATTCTCGTGCTGCTCAAATATTGCGGAAATCTCAAAATATGCCAGAAAAGACGAACGACAATCTTTGAAGACTTGGACGACCGTTGTCAGTATTGAGAATTTACACTAAAATTCCCTCACGAAGACGCAACTGCCAGAGGCGTCTCTCATCCTTCATACTAAAGGATATTTTGTCCCTGAACGTATATATTTGGGACCCCACCTAATTACGGGGTAAAAGATTTCAAATGTCAAATAACCATTAGCTGAATGGCAATGCAGAGAACTGTGAAGAAGAGTAACCCCAACCCCAGCCCTCCCCAACGAACATTTCAAAATTATTTCTGAAAAGCTTTTGAATCACATAACAGCACAGGCAGACTTTGATCCACCCAGGGAGTTCCTGAACCTGCATTCACGTTCTCTTTCTTCCATCTTACTTTCCACCCTTGATTCATACTCCAACTGCGAGGTTTTCCTCCTTTAAACCTTTTTACTGTCAATTTCCCTTTCAGCGCTGAATGACCTCATAGGTTCCAGCGCTTGGCCTTTGGCCTAAATGTACTACATTCTGTTCTGCTCTGTTCCGCAATGTTTTTATTGTTCTGTTCACAAGTTCACTGAATTTTTAAGCATTCAGCGTTTGTTTCTTTCCCTATTAATTTCACGACTTAATTTTGTTTAGCTGTTTTTCTACTTGCATTTCATATGCTCGCTTTCTAGCTGGAAGTCAATATACATTAGAGGGAGGATTCAGTCAGCAAAATTCAAAGGCATTTTGCATGTCAAAAGTGGAAAGGAAATCATTTTGTAGTACCTGAGCTTCAGTGAATAGTTACAAAATCGCCAAATCTACATAATCGCACTGATATAAAAGTTAGCCAGAAACTGAAAAGGATAACAAGCTTATCTTCCTTCATTATTTCTTTATTTTTCCGAAGAGAGAGAGAGAGAGAGAGAGAGAGAGAGAGAGAGAGAGAGAGAGAGAGAGAGAGAGGAGAGAGAGAGAGAGAGAGAGAGAGAAAGTACCTAGGCCTAATGCAGTTGTGGAAGGGAAACAGAAAACCATTCACCGAGCACAAAATAAAGAGAAATCTTAAATAAACGACAGCCGTGCAAGAGACAACATCTCTCGCCATAGAGGACGTCCACTCCTCGTGAAAACTAGCAAGATGCAAGAGATAGCGCGTCGTAATCGCCGAAAATTCTCGCCATAGACCAAATGCCAAAGGGGAGATCGTAGAGATAAAACCAGGAACTGGGCAGAAATTCATTTGAACACTTTCTCGTTATATGGTCGATTAGAGAATTTATTGGAAGGAAATATTTTTCCTATGAGGAATTGATTCCTGAAATAATCTAATCCTGCGTCTTCTATTTATTGCAAGCATAATGTTGTAGTTTTTAAAATGTTATGCCATTGCAAATTTCTCTTAGAAGAAGAATGTTGTGTTTTTCTTGATCTCGCCAATGTCTTTTTTTATCGTCAATTAGCTGGCTATAGACACAGAGAATGTGCTTAAACATACAGTACTCAGCTTCTGCATAGAAAATTATTTATTATCTATCTTTGTGCATTTTTTGTGGTGATATATGAGAAAAAATACCGAATGTAACTGACTAAAAAGCCCTAAGCACCGATGATCAAAAATCATTCTGTATTTTTCCCCGCCGAATCCTTCAGCTGTCGAAGAGAAATTCCTCCGGAATTGAGGATTAAAGTTATAATTGTGAAAGTCGAGGTTTTCACGAGTGTGACTCCACAGTTCATTCCAGTTATCAGGGACATTTGCAAAGTGACCTGAAAACAATTTCCATTTTATAAAGGTAGGTAATTCAGGTTAACAGACTCGGTGATGTTTTATGGCGGAGTTTCCTGACTGGCAATACTCCAAAATAAAGTCTATAGTTTCTGTAGGACGCGTCAAGATGGACTGAGTAACATATATACAGGGATAGTATATCCCAAGTACCTGGAAATATAAAAACGAATTTTATTGAGATTACCCGATTTGAGAGAGGATAAGCGAAGGATGCCAAAAGTCAAATAGTCACAAAATACCAAGATAAGAACTGGGAATATTCCTGTTGTACAATAACCCGCTTACTTTTAATATCTTAAGCGAAAGGGAATGTTGAATGCGCGCTTTCATCTTGAGCAGGACAAGGACCATG
>NC_089751.1:32087860-32092860 GCF_040412425.1 Macrobrachium rosenbergii | reverse complement strand
CCTTTGTTCATCCCTTTCGTTTGATTATGAGTTTCATTAATGAGGCTTCAGTGTGGATTTTGGGCTTCATTGTTCTGCTTACAAGTTATCCTTAATTAAGGTTTTCCCGCATCTGCGTTCATATCCATCTCTGCGAAAAGTGTTCGTGCTTTGCTGGGAATTCAGGCAGACGTTGTTGCTTTTCACGTGGTTCTGTTATCGTTAATCTCTTTACAATGGCAGGTTCCTGAGAAGACGTATCCAGTGGATTCTGTGTTTCGTATTTTGCTGTCGTTAATCAATTCTGCTTTTGTCGCAGTAACCAAACCAATTAAGCCTTTTGTTGGACTTTTCCATTCCATTCTATTTCTCATCTGCCTCATAGTGAGAATTTTACAGAAACTTTTTGCTGAACAGGAGACTAACGATACCAAATGAATACGAGTAAATGATATGGTTAAGACAACCTCGTACATGCAAGCCCATTTTCTCAGGGGAAAAAAACTCACTTTCTCACGTTAGAGATATAAAATTAGGTTCTTAATGCAGATTCATTCCAGTCCTCATGATGCTAACCGTCTGCTATAAGAATATCTCTTCCCGATTTGCCCTTTTTTTTTTTTTTTTTTTAACTAATTCATAAAGAAAACTTCTTGGTGCTTTGTGTTACTCTCCGTTCATCCTTCACCGACCCTCTAATTAACATCGGCCCACCATTTAATTAAATTAATTTTATCTTCATACCCTCCCGAACCCACTTGTTGAATATGAAAGATAGGAGATATGCTGATCTGGATCACTCAATAGTAGAACGAATTAGTGTAAATTAGTGCATGTTTATATAAGTTTGGGAGTGTAACGAAGGTAATAGGGAGCTTGAAGAAAGGAAGGATCCCTAAAATATTTGAAGATTTTAGATTCCGTGCACCATGTTGATATAAAACTTACTGTTGGTATATTTAAAGCTTCCCAATTCCAAGTCTTTCATAGGAAAGGATTGCACAGATGTTGTGGCGAAGGTTTGATTGAGTGGCTGATTAAGGTTTGCAAGGCGCGTCTGGATGGAAGAATTTCAAACCGAACAGGGTTTTAGAATATTTTTTCTTTTGTACCATTGAAAAGATTATTGAGGTGACAGAATCATGTGAGTATAACATTACTTTGTATTCCAGGAAAGGTGCATGCTCAGATTCTGAAGTAGAAGTAAGACAGATTACAACAAGTAAATGAATGTGCCGAAGTTTCTACGGCTCAGTCGAGTTTTCTGTACAGCAGCTGCAAGTTTAATCAAGGCCACCGAAAATAGATCTATCTTTCTGTGGTCTCGGTATAATGCTGTATGAGCCGCTGCCCATGAAACTTTAACCATGGCCCGGTGGTGGCCTATCCTATATCGTTGCCACAAGCATGATTAGGGCCAACTTTAACCTTAAATAAAAGAAAAACTTCTGAGTCTAGAGGGGTGCAGTGGTATGTTTGATGATTGGAGGGTGGATGATCTACATACCAATCTGCAGACCTCTAGCCTCAGTAGTTTTTAAGATCTGAGGGCGGACAGAAAAAGTGCGGACAGACAAAGCCGGCACAATAGTTTTCTTTTACAGAAAACTAAAAAGACTTCTAGAGGAAGAGCATGGTGGGATTAGGTATGGGATAGGTCGTGTGAATTAAATGTTTGTTATGAAACAGTTGTGTGAGAGGCATCATAGCTTAGTCATAAATAGAGCCAGAACAAAATTTTTGATATATTGATGGAGGTGCAATGTCGAGGTTAGTGAGGATGTTCAGTATGAAAGATAATTCCTTCAGGATAAAATAAGAAATTTTACTATGAAACTGAAGCATTCTTACGTAAATAGAAAAATTCCTAGTTCGCCGTAAAAGTGGGTTTGAGACCAAGGTCATTCGCCTCTCCACGATTATAGCATATCTTTATAGATAGGGTGATGCGAGAAATCAGGGTAAAAACGTTGCACACAGAAGCAAAGTTATGAGATAAGAAACTGGATCGTAAATGGAGCACGGATTAGCTAACGTTTGCAGATGACACAGTCAATCGAAGATAATGCAGAGGAACTACAGTACCTGATGAAAGGGTTTGAAATTGTATATAAATGGGAAAGTTGAAAAAGAATGTTAGCGAGGACAAGGATATGGATGTAATTGGATGACTGTAAATATGGATGGTGGAAAGATGGCTATGGATGACTATTACAGGCATTTGAAAGTAAATATAATAATTGATGGCAGGATGAAAAACGAGATAAGTCAAGGAATAAGTGAAAAAAGAAAGAAGTGGAGTGTCCACGAGACACTTAGAAGAGAAGAGCATTATTAGAAGGTATAAACGGCTACATGAACCAACTCTCCTTTATAGGAATGAAGAGTTGATTAGGAATACAAGTGAAAAGAAGCCTGAAGCCGTTGAGATGAAGAGTTTGTGAGCAAGGAAAACTGCAGTGGTGAGGGAAGTGGAGATATGTGAAAGTGTTAAAGAACATAGAATAGGCGAAAAGATGGATGTTATTATTATTATTATTATTATTATTATTATTATTATTATTATTATTATTATTATTATTATTTCAGTAGATGAAACCTATTCACATGGAACAAGCACACAAGGGCCATTGACTTAAAATTCAAGCTTCCAAAGAATCTTGGTTTCAACCTCCCACCGCAGAACCCACGCTGCAGCAATAACTGATCATGATACAGAGGCACTGATTTTTCATCGCCCTAACCACTATACCAGCGGACCAGCATATAGGAATACTTTGAGATGGATTCGTTACGTCGAAAAAAATAGAGGATGAAAATTTGATGGAATGTGTGCACCATTAATCTGAAGTGTTGAGAGCTAGCAAATATTGACAGGGAAATCCTTCATAAAAGGTTTTTCTCATTTTCTTTCGCAATGTGGTGAGTTTCGCATGAAGAAAATTAACGAAATTATTATACATACATTTGCCAATTTACCCCTGGAAAGTGATCTTTTAAGATTTTATCACTTATATGAAAAAGGAAATGTTTGTGTGTCACATTTCATGGCAAAAAATATAAAAGCTTGAATTTATTATTATTATTATTATTATTATTATTATTATTATTATTATTATTATTATTATTATTATTGAAAATATCAAATAATAACTGAACATTCAGAAGAAAAATATCAAATAATAACTGAACATTCAGAAGAGAAAGAAAGAGCAGAAGAGAGAGAGACTCTTAAACCAATATAATATACCCTGCGGTGTTGACATCGATTTAAAATATAAGATTTATGAGGCATGTTGAATAAGCAAATATTAAAAGATCGATGTATTTCCATCCCATCTCTCTCTCTCTCTCTCTCTCTCTCTCTCTCTCTCTCTCTCAGAAAACTAGAGGAACTTTTATGTTTGTACCATGAAGATGGTATTCCAGAAGAATAGCGAATAGCTTCGTTATGAAAACTATGAATGCCATAAACTTTATGTTCAAAATTCAAAAATTAAAGTAACTACTACCACGGGAAAAAAAACTTTATAGCTTTAAAGTTGAAGTAATAATGCTTCAAAAGTTCCATATATAAATGGAAACTTCTATATTCTCTTATATTTTTCAACAAGTCAGTATCTTGTATTATTTTTACTTATCGTTTCGAATATTTTTTCTTTCCAACAACAAAGATATATCATACGCGTATGTTTTGGAAATTATTCAGATTACCGGTATGAGACTTGTACAGTATTAGGTTTAATTGCTGTGAGACATATTTTGAGTGGAACACTCAAGTTACTTCCTAAGCATATCCATTACCAAACTGTAAAAGAAATTACGTGGTACTCGTATTTTCTTACTTATGTATAATTAACGTTTTTAAAGTTATCAAACCACCATCTTGTATATTTGTATACTGATGTAAACTCTTACGAATTTGAAGACTAATGAACATTTATTTCATTTATTACTATCTGCGCAAGCGTCAACATCTCTTCAATTACACTTCGGATTGATCACATCTCTTCAGCTTCGAGGTGAACTGGTCTGCCATTCGCTCGTACCAGAAACTTTCCCCATTTCATGGAATGATGCGCTGCTACCTGTGATCAGAAAATAGTTTTGGTAAACTGATATGAGTTTTTACAGATAAAACTTTCTCTTGGGCCACATCTCTTTCAACACAGCAGTTACGTAACACTCGCTTTCAGAGAGAATGGTAGGAAAATGCACACAAATGTTTAGAAACACGGGAGAAGGCAGAGAGTTTCAGAGCCTCTCAAACAGGAAGGTGACGATGTTCAAGAAACGCAGAGGAAGGCAGAATTCCAATAATAAATTTTAAGTGGGACTGATTGAATTAGTCATCCTTTGACTTGGTGGTTTGCAAGGATTATATAATCTATGAGAATTCATAACTTGACAATATTTAGGATCAAAATCCAAGGTTGGCTTCAGGGTCAAAAGTTTTAACTCAAAAGTAAGTTGTTTTTGGATAACAGAAAACGCAAAAGTCAGACCCGTAACGAAGAACAATGGGAAGCCCCCCAGACATGTGGACAAATTTTAATAAAAATGATGGACAAGTTCCTTACAAACCTGGGAAATAAAGCCATCTGAAGGTTAATTCAATGTGTTGCACAGTAAGTTGCAAAACTTTGCTGATAATTGCCCTCTGTCTTTCTGACAATATCACTTTCTATGTGGGAAAGGTCACATAATAACTTTCCAAAACTCATTCCATCCAAGGGAGCGTATGAACACGCACAGACAGGTTTTACTTTTCTAATAAAAACATAAAGAAAAAGTGAAATGTGGCCGTTAACGTTGCGCTGCAGTTCAGTGCCGAATGACCTCAACGGAAGGCGGAAATGTACTAACTTGTGGAGCTGTTGTTGTAAGGTCGGCCTTATGCTAGCGCAGGTTCTTGTTCCTGGAATAGCCCACAGTATGATTAGAAAGTTATTGTTGTTTGAGAATTAGCTGGCATTATGCCAAGATGGGCTTCTGTTCATAGAGCAGCCCGTAAAATTGCG
>NC_089751.1:31942860-32082860 GCF_040412425.1 Macrobrachium rosenbergii | reverse complement strand
GAAATAATAACCAATTTTTATTTCAGTATGAACAAAGAAACAAACGAAATCCCTTGACTTCAGAAGCATGAATCCTTGAATGAATTGCTAACTCAACGGCTTAATTTGAGAAAGTATGTGAAGGCAACTGACTCTTAATTGCAGTTCCCTGTTATTCCTCCTACGTCCAACATTTCTCTGACTTTATAGGAATATATTATATATATATATATATATATATATATATATATATATATATATATATATATATATATATATATATATATATACTGTATATATGTCTGAGTGTGTAATATATCTGTGCCCAGCATTCATCAGTCTATCCTGATATGGATATCTCCAGAGGGTAAACACTAGAATGGTCACTGCCATATTCATATACCCATACAGAGGGTTCATTAGCAGTTTGTCAAACTCTCCAGCATGCTCTACCCCATTAATTTCTACTGTGCACTCTCACTCCGTTCTGGGTGCTTAAGCCTTTCCATCTCAATATCTCTTCCACTTCATTTACCCAGGATTCTCTAGGTCGTCTTCCCATTCCGAACAGCACTCCCAATTCCGTACAATCTCTCCACATGAGCAAACCATGGCATAGCACTGATTCATCTCTCCAGCTATGCCAACACTTTCTATTATGCCGCCAAGACGAAGGTAGATTCATTCCGTTTTCAGTGCAATGCTGGGCGCTGAGAGGAACATATATATACAAACTGACAGAAACGAACATTCCTTACTGCCTATATACTCGTATTCTATTATGGAATGTGCTTCTTTCGAGCCTGATATCGAGATCACGTCTGCAGCTGAGAAATACCCCAGTTTAATTATTGATTTATTTGTAAATACTAAAAAGAAAAGGCCTATTCTGTAACCAAGTCTTCGAGTGGTTCACTTAAAGGGTATATTACCTTTGAAAGCCATCATACAACAGCTTACTAACAACAAACGGGTTTTCAAACTAGATTATATGTGTTGTACATGTGAACCCAGTCAAATTATATATGATCACAATGATTCATTTATTGAATTTATATCATTAATGCCACTGGATACTTATTAATAAGTCCTTATACTATGGAAGCCAATACGGTACTAGACTGTGGTCAAAGGGATCCCAGTCAAATTATTTTCTACAGTAGGCATACTGATCGTAGGAAAAGTCTTCTAATTTCTCCTTTCCTCTGTCTTGTTTGTTTAATCCTTCACCTCGGACGGTTGTTACATATGAATGAAGTCTTATAATTTCCCTTCTGTCTGAAAACACTTCCAAGAACTACACTAATTAGGGTAATGCCCCGACAATCTTCGGTACTAAGACCCTTTGGAGTTATTTGGAGGAGATTATGTTCGTGTGTAGATCAACGCTTAGGCTTATGTTCCCTCTTGACATACATACATACATACATACTACTACACATACATGGTGGGAATTCTAAAACGCTGCAGAAAGGAGCTAATAAATAACTAACCGAAATGAGAAGTCACTGAGCTAGCTATTTTCAGTGTTTAACTCTCGGAGTTGCCAAAGGGAATGTGGGTGGTATTGCTTGCTAAATGTGATAGTTACCGATTAGCATGAGTGAATTTCTTTTATATTGTGTTTATTCTCTTTATCTATTAAAAATTCTTTCTCATAATCTTCCTTAAATTTTGTCTTGTTTTTCTCTACCAGTTTCATTTTCGGATGCTTCCGTTTTTCTTGATGTTTTATTTACAGATTATTACTTTGATTTCATTAGAATTTTAATATTTTTCTATCTATTTGCTATTAATTTCTCCTGCTTCATCTGGAATTTTTTAACGTGTATGTTTTAGATGAATTTTATCTCTGCCTTTATTTCTTATCAGCATTTTCCTGCCACTTAGTGACAGACTTACACATGTGCAAAAAAAAATGTGTAAAAGCTATCACTATTATTGTGTAGAAAAATACCGTGATATAAATATTTCTCTCTCTCTCTCTCTCTCTCTCTCTCTCTCTCTCTCTCTCTCTCTCTCTCTCTCTCTCTCTCTCTCTCATACGGATGAAAAGTCTATACCTTACTTCGAAATCATTAGACTAACCGTAAAATTTCCGACATCCGTCGTCCTTTTGAAATCAAACAACGTGACCAGGCTTTTTACAGAATATTCCTTAATGGGGTTCCTTTCTTCCCATTCTTCTTCTTCCAAAACTAACAGGATTCATATTCTTTATTTCCCAAGAATCTTCAGCAGATCTGAGGGCCTTAACCCTGTCAGACCCTTTCCAACAGGAAATTGGTTCCACAACAAAATAAGAAATTCGGAAGCTGCTCAGTCTTTTCCTTGAATAAAGACAGAGGTTTTGGACATCAACATTCTGGAAATCCTTGTGCCCGACTTACAGCTTTAGGAAATGAATACGAAATGTCAAAGGCGATTAACCTGAAGAGACAGTATATTCCCCATACCCATTAGACGAAGGATAAGAATAGCTGTAAACGGTATAATAATAATAATAATAATAATAATAATAATAATAATAATAATAATAATAATAATAATAATAATAATAATAATAATAATAATGTGACAGTTTGCGTAATACTCTCATCATCCTTTATACTTATTCTTCATTTCTCTGTCATGCTATTGTGTTCCAGGTAACCTTTCTTCTTCGCTGAACCTTAGACTTCCTTATTCCACTACTTTCCGCTGGTAACTTTCGTTTTCTAATCCCGCCAGTCACTGTATCTATTCTCTCTTCCTTGGCGCCTGTACCCTCAATTACACTCTACTTACTGTATGGCCTCATCCATAAATGTTGCATACGCCTTTTATGCTCCTCCCACTTGTGAGTCTTTAACCCTAACCTGCTTTTCATCCGTTTTCTCTCAAAGCTAATTGGCTTTTTTTAAGAAAGAAATGAGAACAGCTTTTTCTTCTTATGAAACTCACCTGCCTTAATTACATTTACAGCCACATTTCACATCACCACCAGTTTAAACTACCTTTTTAACTCTTGATTTAGGAAATTAATGGTCAGGCATGCCTCAAACCACTCCATTTCTTTCTATGATATCCTTGACTCATTATGTCATCTATTCTGTTCGAATGCATAATTGGGCATCGTCTTTTCCTCACCGTTTCTCTTTCCAAAGTCTAATCATGAAAATTCATTCAAACAAATCATGTTTTTCCAACTATTGTAATCTTTCCCATTGACATTTCTAGGAGTTTTTCTTCATTTACAATTACCAAAAACTTTGTACCTTCAAACTAAGGCGCCTTTGGCACATACCTTTGCAATTAAACCACCTAGCACAACCACACTTTCACAGTCTCCAAACCTATGCAGATTCACATTTTCCCAGAAGCGCTCACTTTCAGTCTAATTTTTCCATTATAAATACTTTTTTCTCCTGCCAGACACAATCAAAGCAATATACCCCTCAAACTAACATTCATAATCACTCCTTACCCTATAGTCTGCTTGATCTTATCCTTCAAATCTCAAATTCCTTTTCTCTAGCTCTGCATCTTTTAGCTACGCTATGCATATCACACGCATACAAACACCCACTAATATTATATATGTGTATATATAATACACAGTATGTGCATATATATATATATATATATATATATATATATATATATATATATATATATATATTAATGCACTGTCAGCGACAAAAATTTATCTTCATTATATATATATATATATATATATATATATATATATATATATATATATATATATATATTTATAATGTAATATACGAATATTCCAATATATTTGTAATATAATATATGACGAACATTCCAATATATATATATATATATATATATATATATATATATATATACATACATACATACATAGATATATATATAGATATATATAGGTTTATAATAGATATATATATATATATATATATATATATATATATATATATATATATATATATATATATATATGTATATATATAATTCTTGTCTCTTCTGAAAATAAAAGTTACTAGTATCATTTGTCTAACATAAAATTGCTAAAACCTTCTACAGCATCTCAATGGAGAAATAAGCTTGTCCACTGTCTCATCTCTGCATTCTTCATCTGAGCGCAATGGAAAAGAAAATGTAGCAGTTTTCCCCAAAGTCAAGGAAGGAACGACGTCTCCCTGAAAGCATTTCAGGGCTACAGCACATTCCATTTCCCTTCTTGTCCCTTTCTCCTCTAACTTTATTACTGAATTGAATTTACCTTGTTGATAGTTTCCGGTGGCCTTGAGCCGACCGTCCCCTGTCCACAGCGTCATTCCAATTCCCTGTCCAAGTTTGGTTGTTGGATCTCTCTTAGGAACACGGGATACTCGGAAACGTCGCGTAACCCACGTCGTTGAAATGGAGATCAGTTCTTTTGAGAAATCTTTTTCTTTGCTGATGTCGCTCTGTCGCGTAACCTGTATTGTTTCCTATATAATTTTGCTATTCGGCAATCAATCAGAAATGCTTTGTCAGGTCGAAGAACTGTTTCATTTGGCACCTCGTTCCGCAATTGGATCATGTTACGAAGGAAAGTAGCTTCAAAAACTATATATATATATATATATATATATATATATATATATATATATATATATATATATATATATATATATATATATATATTATATATATATATATACATATATATTTGTTCACTCTCTTTTATGGTTTTATTTCCTTTATTATCACATCAGCATGGCTTACAGCTTCCTTGGTGCACTATTAAGGGAAAACCTGGGTATTTCATTGTAAATCTGAAGCCTATTACGCCACAGATTTCAAGGGTCACTCACGTTGAGAGTTCCACTGATGCGTTATTGACGAAAAAAAATGGCTGTTCCTTGGATTCGGTATATAGGATGAAATTTATATTTCTCAAGCCCGCTGGGACTTCATAAAAAAAAAAAACATGATTTTCCCCCTTACTTTCAACTTACATAAACACTATACGTACTGCTTTTGCTGTGCATCATTAAATCAATATCATTTCATCCAATCTATGCTACCTGAAAGCCAAGAGATTTGGGATATCTTTATGATACTCAAGAGAAAATATTACTGTAAGAGGCGCAATAAGAATCTGAAGTATGAGATGTTTTGAGGAAGTTCTCCCCGTAGGGGGGCTAGTGCTGTCAGTGCACCGCACGGGGTGCACTGTAGGCATTGCTAAAGGTTCTTTGCAGCGTCCCTTTGGCCCCTAGCTGCAACCTCTTTCATTTCTTTTACTGTACCTCCATTCATATTATCTTTCTTCCATCTTGCTATCCAGCCTCTCATAATAACTGTTTCATAGTGCAACTGCGAGATTTTCCTCTGTTGCGCCTTTCAAACCTACCTACTCTTAATTTCCCTTCCAGCGCTGAATGACCTCATAGGTCCCGGCGCTTGGCCTTTGGCCTAAACTCTATATTCCATTCCCTTCCAAGAGGAAGTTCTGTTTGCAATGACCATTTAACGCATAACATATATTGTTTCGGGTGATTTAATGCATTCATTAATAATGATGACTTGTCATTTCCTTTTGTTGCTCCATGAATGGTGCTAGAGGTGCTATGCCTATGACTGATAATGGACATAATTATTATTATTATAATAATGATATATTTTTATTATATAAAGACAGAACTTCTTGACTTGGTAGCTGACAGCTAACTTACGTGTAGTTTTCCTTACGTGCATAACCAAAAGAAGCTATTGAAAGTTCCCACTCTTACCATATCATGTGGTAAATGTAAAAAGTGATAAAGAATATATATTATACCCTACTGACAAATATATATATATATATATATATATATATATATATATATATATATTTATATATATATATATATATACATATACATCTATGACATATATATATATATATATATACATATACATATATATATATATATATATATATATATATATATATATATATATATATATTACAGTATATATATATATATATAATGTATATATAATATATATATATATATATTAAATACTGAGTGCTGCGAGGCCTATTATATATCTTTCGTCCTTTACTTAGCAGACTCAAAGAGTCGAAAGAGTCGAAAGGCCTGGAGTGCACTCCATTATTATTTCCTTCTTTCGTGATTTTTATTTAGCATTTATATATTCAAAGAGTTCCATATTTTCGTGATTCAGTTATACATTATATATATATCGTGGATTTTATATATATTTATATATATATCATGTGTTCCATATTTGTGTGTATTCAGTATATATATATATATATATATATATATATATATATATATATATATATATATATATATATATATATATATATATACTGTACACATTGCACACTGCTGACAAAAAAATATATGTATCGTACCAGTCTGACAAAATATTGCTTACTAATAGATGTGATATTGTTATGGAAATCACCAATGAGTAGAAAATGAGAGTTTTGGTAGGGGTTACAGAAGTTACAAATTTTGCTCTACGAACGTAAATATTAAAGTATTCCAAATGAAGCTGACGCATTTCTCATGGAGTTTGTGCTGAAGTGAAGAGTAGCTCTGAGATTTTGCGTAGATTGCTCATTCTTGAACAAGTAGTTGAAGTGTAAACGTATCGATGGCATGTATGTAAAACAAGATTCTGGGAGAAAAACTGCAATATCTAATATATATATATATATATATATATATATATATATATATATATATATAAACACATATATACATATATATGTGTGAGTGTCTGAATGCATATATATATATATATATATATATATATATATATATATATATATATGTGTGTGTGTGTGTATGTGTGTGTATATATATATATATATACATACATGTGTGTGTATATATATATGTTATACATATATATATATATATATATATGTATATATATATATATATATATATATATATATATATATATATATATATATATATATATATATATATATATATATATATATATATGGGTGTGTGTGTGTGTATGTGTGTGTGTGTAATCCACGGAATCAAACATAATAACAAACAATGAGAAACTGTCTTAAGTAAGGAGCATAAACATAAACAATGAAGGAATAAAGAAAAGGAACCTGATGTTCGCTAATTATCACAATTGCTTTGAAAAAACATATCACAATTTCAAGAAAAAAACGAAGTCTCCTTAAAAATAAGAAAAAAGGACTAACAATTGATTTCTAAAGAATTATATGAATGTAAAGGACCTTTGAATAACGAAGTCTCTTTAAGAATAAAACAAGTAAAAAATACACCGAACTTTCTTCGGCGCAATCGAGTTTTCTGTACAGTGTTTAATACTGTATGAGCCTCGGCCCATGAAACTTTCAGCCACGGCCCAGTGGTGGCTTGTCCTATAGCGTTGCCAAACCCACGATCATGGCTAACTTTAACCTTAAATCAAATAAAAACTACTGAGGCTAGGGGGCTGCAATTTGGTATAATTTCATGATTGGAGGGTGGATGATCAACATATCAATTTGCAGCCCTCTAGCCTCTGTAGTTTTTAAGATCTGAGGGCGGACATAAAAAGTGCGGACAGAATAAAGTGAGGACGGACAGACAAAGCCGGCACAATAGTTTTCCTTTACAGAAAACTGAAAAAGTGCGGATGGACAGACACAGCCATCTCAATAGTTTTCTTTTACTGAAAACTAAAAAGGTTAACAATATGATTTCTAAAGAATTATATGAATAATAGTAGACTTTTAAATAACAAGAAATCAAGAAGCGAGCAAAGAATACCCCTTCAATTTCAGAAGCGTATATCCTACCGTCAGACTCAGTTGCTATCGTTACGGATTAATTTGGGAAATTTGTGAAGGCATCTATCCACCAGTTTCCCATTCCTATTCACTTTTATTCATCTGCCGGCAATCATTACTCTTATTGTGCAGTGAATTCCTGCCGTAATTGCTAAAGTGCTGTAGATGGTTATGAGCAGCGCTGTAAAAAAGAAAAAAGAGAGAGAGAGAGAGAGAGAGAGAGAGAGAGAGAGAGCAATTAAAACTCGACTGAGCTAATAACTTTTGTGTTTATTATGCACATGCAAGAGTGCGCGTGCACACACACACACACATATATATGTATATTCGTGTGTGTGTGTGCGCGCGCGCGCGCGTGTGAGTATGTGTGTGTGTGTGTGTGTGTGTGTGGGCTTCTTGGTATAATCGGTAGCATCCTTGCCCAACTAGTAAATAGACTCAGGTTGAAACGCTGGGTGAGAACGTTGGCGAGTGAGCAAGCACTGTCAGATAGCTAATGTGCTTCTGCTGACATAAGCTATCAATTATGCACCTGATTGTTAGCAAACAGTGATGAGTTAAAACTAGGTTGGATAAGGGCATACAGTTAGTAACTTCATCCTAAAACACCTATCGAGAATCAGGAATTTGTTCAACAATCCTTGCATGCATGCCAACCTTCGCTTCCATAGACATTTCTTAGCTTCGCTTATTCTGTGACTCAGTTTTGACTTCTAGAGTCAATCTCTCTGAGGAGAAAACGCATAGGGTAAATGATTTGTATGTTTTTCCAATATCAAGCATTAGGGGGTGGCTCCCGAGACATAAAAGCCAACGATCACTGCGACAAGGATACTTCAGAGGCTGATCCATCTTTTCGCCCACTTTAATATTTCACCCTTCCTTCTGTTTATCTCTCATTTCTTACACTCTTAATTCTTATTCTGCCACATGTACTGAGGAAACAATTCATGATAACTTATATCATTTTCTTTTAGCCACATTCAACATGAACACATCACTTCAATAGAGGAGAATTTGTTCAACAATCCTTGCATGCATACCAACCTTCGCTTCCATAGACATTTCTTAGCTTCGCTTATTCTGTGACCTAGTTCTCTCACCCTACCTTCATCCAAACACTTACAAAATACCCTGCCTTCATTCTTCTGCCGTCAGTTCTTACATTCACTTTTCCATCTTCCTTAGTGGCAGGTGCTCTCATAACCTTATTCTTACTCACATTTCCCTCCGCTTTCTCTTTTGTAGACGCCCAAACTCTTTCGCCATATATTCTAGTTTCCCTTCACCCTCAAATTAGTACCATATCTAAAAGCATCAGCGCCATTCCACACTCCATTCAGAACCCATCGTCTCCCACAACTTTTATCGTCTGTCTTTTACTTCCAGCATCGCTTTACCCTTAAGATATTTGTACAGCCGTGGGAAGAAAACACAACCTTGTCCCGGCCCTATTTATACGGCAGACAAGTCACTCTCCCGTTAATAGACACTAACAGATGCTTCACTTTCACAATAGAAGATTTTTATCAGTCTCAACAACTTATCAACACCATATCCTCTATCCACTCCACATCGCCTTTCCTTCTGTCTTAGGATTTCTGCAAGTGCATTTGAACCACTTTCAAACTTCTGTTACAACTGTTTCATGGCAAACACTCGATCCACATAATCTGTTTCCTTGTCTAAAGTCACGCCGTTCTCCCTTTATCAATCCATCTGTTATCTGTCTTGTATCCTTCCTAATTTATCAAGTCACCTCTAAGACTTTTACTCTGATACGAAGAAATATTCATCCTTTCCAGCCATTCCCTCCAAATTCCCTCGTTTACAGGCGCGCTTACACACACACACACACATGCCACTCTTAATTTTCAATTCTATTTTTATTTTTCTGTAAAAAGAAAGCTATTGTGCCAGCTTTGTCTGTTCGTCCGCCCTCAGATCTTAACAGCTACTGAGGCTAGAGGGCTGCAAATTGGTAAATCATCAAACATATCAAATTGCAAACCTCTAGCCTCAGTAGTTTTTATTTTATTTAACGTTAAAGTTATCCATGATCGTGCGTCTGGCACCACTCTAGGTCAACAACACAGGCCACCACCGGGCCATGGCTGAAAGTTTCATGGGCCGCGGCTGAGAGTTTCATGGACCGTGGCTGAGAGTTTCAGTCAGCATTATACGCTGTACAGAAAACTCTATTGCGCTGAAGAAACTTCGGTACATTTTTTACTTGTTATTTTTGGAAACGACTTCCATTGAAAACGTAGAAATTAGCAATGGAAATGAAGTGTAGAAATGGCCCTTCATATCAGGACACTAACCAGGTTAGGAAAGGGAGAGTTCAAAGCTGTAACCGATGTGTTACTGTAAGTAATTTTATATGTCTTGTAGTCATTGTATATAATTATATAGTAAATAAATATGTAAGTGTGCTTGCATGTATGTAAGTATGTATACCTTTGGCAAAGATATTTTATAAAAACTGAAAAATCATCAACTTTTTCCTTTCGGCCGAAACTATGAATTCACCAGACATGTGTAGTTTCGGAGGCCACACAGTAAATTTTCACTCTTAGGATCTCAATATCTTTATATAATTTTTAAGCCTTGAAATCACTGAATTCTGAGATAGGAAATCAGATTGAAAATTAGCTGATATGGAGAGCTGAGATAACCTTGATGACATTTTTACAGCGTTTAGTGTCATACGTGCCCTCAAATGTCAAAAACCTACCTCCAAAAGGCTTAAATAGGGTTATTTTCGACACAATAATCGCTGTGATATCATAAAGAAAAGCGGTTTGTTTCAGCTCAGAATATTGCAAGTTTATATATGACTAACTCATACACTTTAATCGAAATTAAATACATTACCTTAACTATGGTAACACGATGTTCATTCAGTGTTATATTTTGTTGGCTATCTCGTTGCGTAAAAACCAAAACAGAGAAAAACAATGCTCTGCCTCCCAAGAATATTCCCTACAAACAAAACGTAAAATTGTCCGTCTTCCCATTAGGCTGTCTTTCGCCAAAGATTAATTCATGCATCAAATTTCTCAAGCCTATTGCATATCAAAGAGCAGACATTTAAAAAGAGAGGAATTCTTTAGTTATTGGTTTTTGGTCTATATGCAAATTAATGTCTGCCCTCACATTCCCTCCTTTCTTTGAGCTTTTTCTTCTTTCTAGCAGTTTTTCGCTCCTCACCTCTCCCTGACGTTCAACAAGGTACGAAATGATATGGAGGAGAAAATTTCTTTGATACAGTAATATTTCGACTTCAGATTTACTTTTGTCATATTCTCAGAAGTTAATGTTCACTTTGTGGTAAATTACTACCACTACTACTACTGCTGCTGCTGCTGCTGCTGCTGCTGCTGCTGCTGCTGCTGCTGCTGCTACTACTACTACTACTTCGATTATCATTCTTATTTTTATCCTATTATTGCCACTCCACTTATCATTCTTATTTTTACCGTACTGCTACTACTTCAATTATCATTCTTATCTTTATCACACTACTACTGCTCCAGTTATCATTCTTATCTTTATCATACCACTACTATACTCTAGTTATCATTCTTATTATACGCTTTTATTTAGCTTGCTTTTTGTCTGTTTGTTTGTTTGTCTGGGTCAAATCCTGTAACTCAATTTTCGACCTGTTCCTTTCATCCGATGGACTTGAAATTTTGCATGGTTACTCAAGTCCGGTGACAATACAACCTTCGTGAATCACTTCTTGAGTATTTTTAACTATATTACAACAAAAGTTTTTTCTGTCTTGATACTAGAGTTTTACCAAAAGTATGGCTTCTCACTTTCGAGGGGGGGGAGTGGTATTGATTACTTATCCAAAGCAGAGGTTTGTGGTCTTCGAACGCTGTTTTCTGTTATTAACTTTCTACTTATGGTTGTTGCAGATGATACAATGCGATTGCTAATATGATGAGAACTTTGGAGCTCCAAGTTCTGAAACATTAACAGTAATGCCTAATAAAAGTGACATGTACTACTGATGTAATCAAATTATTATCTCGTGGTTGAAGTTTTCTTTATTACTATTATTATTAAGAACGTTTCGAGAATATTCTGTCTCCATCGTCAGCCTGTGAAATTATTTATACAATGAGCAGACTTCATCAAAAAAATTACTGAGCAAATCAATACAAAACCAGTACTAATAAATGCACATTAAAAAAGAGTATTATGGAGAACATGTTGTTCATGTCTAGTTAAAAGATTTATGGATAATCTAAGAGCAAAATCTAGAAATGAAATGGGGTGAGGTGGTGAATGGCTCTAAAACTATGCTGTGTATGAAAAAATTGAGGTAGTTTGACTGGTGAGCGAGAGTGACTGTTGTTTTACAGGGAGGGATTCTACTAATGAAAAAAAAATACTTGTTAGTTTTCTGTAAAAGAAACCATTGAGATGATCATTTGTCTGTCTGTCTGCACTTTTTCTGTCCGCCCTCAGATCTTAAAAACAACTGAGGCTACAGGGCTGCAAATTGGTATGTTGATCAGACACCCTCCAATCATCAAACATATCAAATTGTAGCCCTCTAGCCCCAGTAGTTTTTATTTTATTCAAGATTAAAGTTAGCCATGATCGTGCGTCTGGCACTGCTATAGGTCCCAACAACACAGGCCACCACCGGGCCGTGGCTGAAAGTTTCATGGGCCACGGCTGAGAGTTTCATGGGCCGTGGCTGAGAGTTTCATACAGCATTATACACTGTACAGAAAACTCGATTGCGCCAAAGAAACTTCGGCTCATTTTCTATTTTTTTTTTTTTTGGACCACCAAATCTTTATTCGTTTTACCTAAGAGATATATTTCTCCTTAAGGAATTCAGACTAAGCCTCACTTGTATCAAATAGGATTTCACTCTAGAATACACTTGTATTCCCGACTTGTGTTAATTTATTTGCTAACACTGGCATAATATATATTTTTTTTATATTTTCAGAATGACTTATATCATCATGTCAGATTTATATCATTATTACATAGACAGTCATCTGTTTTGCCTTACATGGTGGCGCCTAGTGTGATATAAAAGCCAAACTCTGGTTAAATCGATTCAGGTTAAATTATTCGTAATGAGTTCCACTGGCCTCCAAAACGAAAAGTTTTCTAATCTTCGTCGCCGCTGCAGTTTTGTCCCGACCTTTGCAATGTATGGCTGATACATATTAATGAAGTCTTGGAATTTCCCTTTCCGTCGGGAACTCTTTCTTGGAACTGCTCTAATTAGAGTTACCCCAACCAACTTCAATACCAAGGCCTTCACAGAGTGGTCCATAAGAGATTGACTTGCTTTTTAACTCATCGTTCAGGCCTCTTTGGAAATGCCTGTCGTGGACTTCAATGGAGCAGTGTGTCCGCTTTATACATACATATTGTAAACGCATACATACATGCATACATACATACATACATACATACATACATACATACATACATACATACATACATACATACATACATACATACATACATACTTTTCCGCACAGTATCCTTCAGGTATATTTTTCAGATAGGAAGAAGTAACCGACCTTCACGTGCTAGACTTCTTCACTGAAGGTGTGTTATATTTACAATCGTTTGTATGCCGTCTTCGAACTCCAAAACAAGATACAAATTCTTCCGATTTCATTTCATAAAACATATTCCCGACATTATGCTTATTGATATTATTTAAACCTGTGGAAATACTCAAACAGGTCAAAGTCTGGGGGAAGATAAACTGAAAATTAAAACAAGATGAAAAATCAACCTGTGTGAAACAAAAAAATACACAACTGCCATAACGAAATATTCTAATAATTTTAGAAGTAAATATTTTCGGAATATTATTATATTATTAGTCCGAATGCTAAGAAATGCAAAACCCATTTAAGAAAATATTTTAAAAGTTCACTGTATTGTATTGTAAATGTGACAACATGTCTCCCAACAAAATACACTATTTTGATTAACTATTACTGTTGATCGACTTAATGGTTAATCCCGCTTTGTCCTTCGAATGTTATCCCCTTTTGGATAATGTTTTCACAAATGAACATCCGAGAAAAAACAGTTACAGCACTGGGCAGTATATCTGAGAGACCACCCAACAGGAGGAAGGTCTCGTTCCTGCTCGAAGTATATTGCCCGAAAAAAACGCGTGTAAAAATGGTTCTTTTCTGGACAGGAACTTCAGTTTTTTCTCAGTTTATGAGATTCTTTTGTCATTTACTCGTTTTTTTCTTCGTTTTCTTCCTTTTTCTTTGGTCATTTTATTTTATAATGGTTTATGTCTCAAAGCTTTCTCAGCAAATGTTCTTTTCGTTTTACTGAAGTTTTAATCAACATACATTTGTTTTTTATCCATTGCAGCCGTTTCATATGGAATAAGCTTTATTTCCTTTTTGATGGTGTGTCTACACTTTTTATTTTCTTTTAAACTATTATTTCATACAGATAATTCCTTTCATATATTGTGGTTATATATCTGAACATTAATAAATATGTACATAAGAAGCCATATGAAAAAAAAAAGAATTTTTAAACGTGGTCATTTCCATTGTGCATGAATTGACCAATTATAAATCTGATTCTTCATTCTCTCATTTGTTTGCCGTCAGCAATATCTCTCTCTCTCTCTCTCTCTCTCTCTCTCTCTCTCTCTCTCTCTCTCTCTCTCCCCCCATATCATGATAAAAAGATCTATGCCTTCTTCGGACCCATTACGAACAGCTGTTATTTTTGAGCATCCATCGACCATTCTAAAGAAGATTAATCTTTGTCAAAGATTATCCTTCATACGGCCATAGGGAAGTTCTTTCATTCACTTTCTTCTCCTTCTCCTCCTCCTCCTCCTCCTTCTTCTTCTTCTTCTTCTTCTTCTTCTTCTTCTTCTTCTGTTGAGACAAACAGGATTCCTATTCTTTATTTTCCAGAACCCTTCGGATTTTAGGCACTTAACCTTGTCAGACACCCCCCGAAGGAAATTGGTTCCATAAGGGAAAAAGAGAATTTCGGAAACGACTCAATCTTCCCTTTGAAGGAAGAAAATATTTTCGTAAAAACTTTACTCCTGAAATTTTTGCTCCTGCCAAAGAACTCTTTGAGAAATGAGTGTGCTATATAGAAGGTGATTCACCTGAACGGCAAATATGTTTTCATTAGATGAAGGGAACCGATGATAAAGTCCTTCTAAATAATATTAATCAGGTGGCTAGTAGGGTACTCTCATTAGTCCTTGTTACTTTGTTAATGAAGTGTGCAATGCCCGTGTTGTTATTGTGGATTTTAACATAAAATTACAAATCTAAATTTAGTGGTTCTGAACAGTAACGTTGATACGAAAACAATAGTTTCTTTTTTATTATATATATGTATTTATGTATGTATGTGAATATGTATGTAGGCATGTATGTGTGCATGCTTGCATATTCATCATCGGGCGAGAATATTTATGAATGCTTTAGCTGTCAGGTATTACGCTTGCTGTGATGCTAGGTTTTGTTATGCTCGCTCTAACTGCAGTTTTTTGTTATCAAATTAGTTACTCGGTCATTCTTAGGCAAAAGCATGACGGAGGCAGACATTGGTTTGTCTCTGTCATATGAGAACTAATTTACTGATAACTTGCAGTTTTAAAAAAAAAAAATTGCGTTAGGAAGAAGTGTGTTATCTTCTAGTAAAGTTTACTCTGTCATGAATTCTTCAGGCAAGAAGCACTGTTCTCGGTCGCCGGCCTCTTGGATGATAGTTAGATGCGTCTGTGTAGTAACTTACCTACTGTCATCGTAGATCTACTTTACTGCAATTATTGGTAACGAGAAGAGGGAGTAGAGAAGAACGTGACTGGAAAAGAAAGAGGCTGAGCTCTTCTCGGGTTCCTAGGGAAGAGAAGGCCAATTCTCTACGCTATACGCTCGCCGGACAGATAAAGAAGACTTTTTTTTTTTATTAGTGTGTGGTCATGAAACCATTCGAAATACTTTGTTTCTTTTTTAAATATGGGCTGAAAATTCACAACAACTGTGTCCATCATTTTCAAAATAAAGATAAATTTGGTGGAAGTTTCAAAAAATATAAAAAGAAAATACTTGAGTACCGTAAAGAAAATTACTTAACCTTAATGACTCATTAACTTTTATAGGGCATACGACTTCGCTTGTTCTTCTCTTAGTACTAATTAGGCTAAAGATCCGCTGAGGTCAAGGAGAAAATCCCTCGGCCTTTAATGTAACCTAGTAACACCAACAGGCCACCCTTTCCCACTCTAATACTGTTGACTCTGACAATTCTCGCATTGCCCCCTGCGGCCTTGTTTTCATTCCGTTTGGCGCCAAGCAATGGAATCGGCTCCCTCCCGCCTCTGTTATTTATGGCTTCATCGCTTTCCACGCGATTTGCCTTCTCTATTTGATTTTACTTTTATCTTCTACTTTTTTTGTGCTGCATATGGGCACTAAAATGTCAGCAAGTAGGATATATATATATATATATATATATATATATATATATATATATATATATATATATATATATATATATATATATATATATATATATGTATATATATACACACACACACATATATATATGTATGTACACACACACATATATACACACACACATATATATATATATATATATATATATATATATATATATATATATATATATATATATATATATATATATATATATATGTATGTATGTATGTATGTATGTATGTATGTATGTATTTATGTATACACGCACACACACATATATACATATATTTATATGCGCTTACATACATGCATTATATATATATATATATATATATATATATATATATATATATATATATATATATATATATATATGTATATATATATACTTGCTTACATTTTAATGCCCTTAGTTGCACAAAAAGTAAAAGATAAAAGTATATACATGCAGTATATACAGTATATACAGTATCAATATATATACATATATATATATATATATATATATATATATATATATATATATATATATATATGTGTGTGTGTGTGTGTGTATGTATATATGTGTATGTATGTATATATATACATAAATATTTATATATACTTTACATTATTGTCTGATAACAGTGCTGTTCAAGAGTTCAAGATGTCCACTGAGCTAATATTTCTAAGACAGCTATCTATTAAAAGTACTCATTCCTTTATTTCTATCCAGATAGCGTCTTTCACATCAGTCTACTGACCTGAAATGAATAAGCCATTTCAAACTTTTCAGTGTAATTCCCTTTATTCTCATTCTAAGCACAAAGGACATAATCATCAAATAAGTCCCAAATTCGAGGAAGGAACGACGTTGCCATGAAACAGTTTCAGAGCTTCAGAACACTCTATTTCCCTCTTTGTCCCTTTTTTTCTGCTAATTTTATTACGGAATTGAATTAATCTCTTGATAGTTTCCGCTGCCCTTGAGCCTCCCCTTTCCACGCCATCATTTAAATTCTCCCGCCAAGTCCAGTTGTTTTCTCTATGGTAGGAGCAAGGGATATCCCGGAGCCATTAGGTAACCTGTTGTTTCCAGATGGGGAATGTTTTAAAGAGTCTTTTCTCTTTTTGTTTTACCGTTGATGAACTACTTCCATTTTTCTCCAGGTTTGCAGTTCGATGATCATTGCGTTAAATATTGCAAACTGAAAAGTTATTCAACTTATCACCAATTTTAAAGTCGTCCCTCAGTCAAATCACCAAAATGAAAAACTGAATCCTGTTAACGTTAATGACTGATGGTAACTCATCTTACGTCATAATTGAAATGGCCATTGACTCTGAGTGCTGCCAGCTAATCCCGTTTTAGGTGCGAGGTATAATAACTATACCAACTTTCACTTTCCCTTTCTCTAATAAATTTCTCTTTCATCATATTCTCGGAGTTTTTACGTCTTCAGCGTTCCACTTAAGGTGAGGCTGCATAATTCATTTTGAAATCTTAATTAATGATACACCGTAACTTTAGAAATTTTTTATTCTACTCCCAGAATGGGTCCGTTTTCAATTAACTACTTCATTTTTTTCCTGTTTCCATCTCAAAAGTTTTCAAAATTTGAAACTCACCCAGTTTGAAAGAAAAAGCTAGAGATGTTAGGCGTCCAGTATTTGTCAGCTGTTATACATATGTGTATATGTGCATATTTATTATACAATAAATAAATAAGCATATATATATATATATATATATATATATATATATATATATATATATATATATAGTCTGTTTTTATCATTAAAATGTTTCATTTTATATATATATATATATATATATATATATATTTATATATATATATATATATATATATATATGTGTGTGTGTGTGTGTGTGTGTGTGTGTGTGTGTGTGTGTGTACCTAGTAAAAGGAGCCCATAAAAATGCCAAGATGTGGAAAGTTAATGCTATATTTCAGAGAGCAACTGTCTCTCTCTTCAGGCAGGTAATGAATGAGATGAGAGTTACAGAAAATCGGTATTTATACCAAGAGATCCAGACAATATTGCATAGTTATATATATATATATATATATATATATATATATATATATATATATATATATATATATATATATATATATATATATATATATATATATATATATATATATATATATATATATATATAAGTGCATGATCCTCAAGACACCTTCGAAAAAATCCATACATGCCGACGACAGAAACTCCGTCAGTAGGCAATTCAAATGACAAGCAGCAGTAATACCAAATAACCTTCGGCGCAGACAAGAGCATCAAGACTTCCATAAACCAGCGAGCGACCTGTTGCATTGCTTTTCAATTCCGTAATGGAAAGACGTAATCGTCTTTTAAGCACATGCCATCGTTGCTGAAAGAGGAAGTACACAAAAGGGGAGAGAGAGAGAGAGAGAGAGAGAGAGAGGGAGAGAGCTGTTGTAGAGATCCTTTCTCTGTCGCTATTGACGTTCCTGCCAGTGACTCTTCGTTCATTTGATTACTCTTTGCTTTTTGCCGGGCTTTTATTCGAGGACAATAACGGTGATGTCTGTGGAGTTCCTCCTTGCCGTCAATGCTGTTTCCCTAATGCCTTGCATAAGGGAATGTAACTGAAAAAGAATTTCCCACTTGCAACTGATCAAATGAAAGCGTGCATGTAAATAGCATAAAGCTGTCAATTCCGCATCTTTATGACAAACACAAATACGTGTATGATGGTCTGGTGAAAACTTTCCTTAATATTTGTAGAGACTTATGTGATAAAATCATTTCATACAGTTCCTATTTGTTTTCTTTCTCATTCTTCTTTTTTAACCCTTGTTATTACATTTATGGTTTAAACTGATTACCTATTTTATCGTATGTGGTACAAGGTTTGCTGCTCATAGTCGTATGTAGTAGATAAATTGGTTATGTTTTTCCTATGAGTGTTATAATTGCTATAACTAGCAAATCTTCATAACTGGCGAATGTCAGATTGTATTCAAGATGCCTCAAAAAAATTTCTAATAGGATATTTCATCTTTTCTAAGCTTGCTGTAAAAAAAATTTTTGGAAAATGTAATGTATTTTTCCTTATTCACTGACTATTTCATAACAATCCAGAATAAACTTATTTAGATGTACCAAACTTTCAGATGGCGTTTATGTATATTTACAATCAACCAACAACAATTTCAACCGTCGAGCTTTGCGTTTTTAAGTTATCGGTAGAAATGGCTATCTGTTGCAATAAATAGCCAGTAAGCTTGAATTCCAAAAGTCCAGGTTTCCTGGGATTATAAGATTTTCCAGTTAATTCGTATACAGAGAAGTAAGAACACTATTGACAGTTGATTACCATTTATCATACTAAACGTCAAACACTGAATTTCCATCACACATAAAACAGCGATCAATGAGTAGCATTTTAAATGGACCTCCCAGCCATTCTCGGTGAAACAAACTTCAAACAAAAACAGTAAAGGGAAATGTATTCATTAATGGTTTTCAAGATTACTAAGAAAAATATTTCGTATTCATCCTGTATTTTTATTAAACAAAAATTCAATCTAAAGTTTCTTACCTAAATTTTATACTTATATTTTGTTTGTTAATGTCAAATGCAAAAATCCTTGCCTTACTTTCTTTACGAGAGAATGATAAATTCATTCTGACCTGATGCAGACCAACTAAATTAGCTCATTTAAATGCAGGTACTGACTGGTTCAGTGGATGGCTACATAATTCATTAAACAATACGCGTGGAGCCCTTCCTGTTCAACAGACTAATCAATAGACACTACATGGTTATCTAAGGTCTAATTAGAGGGAGGTCATTTGCCTCTAAAAATGAGAATCCACGGAAGGATATTACACGAATTTCGCCCACATCAACAGTGCAGAGTAAAGATGAAGAGACTGGAATCATTAGAAGGAGGTAACTTGACTTCAAAGATATACGGCCAAAGGATAGTCAATGGAGTTTGCTCATTTGGGCAACGTTTTCTTAGTAAAGTACAACACTGCCTATATCTGAATCTGTAATTAAGGATGAGATGTCGCCCCTTGCCACGTAGGGAATCAAAGCTGGATCAATATCGAATTCTACAGGAGCATATTGTGCCAATATTAAATTAGGCTCCTGGTCCGTCAGCGTTTCGTATGGTATAATACAGAGGGCTGGTTCATTTCATTATCTCCCGTAAGTGAATTATCACAGATTAAGGGAAAAATTGGCTCCGAAGTAAATGCAACTATTCCGACGAAAGTTAACTCGTTCAGTGGTATTCCGTACACTTATACAGACGCATGATTAGAAATAGATAGCATCCCTTAAATGTAATAATATAAGAAAAATAAGTTAGTCAGAAACACAAGTGATAATATCAAAATTACTATATGAGCAGTTGCCCAACAGCGCTTCCATGGGAGAAAGGTCAGTTGTTCTAAAGTGAAGTATATACACAAGCAAAGGAATGAGAGGTACAGATCTTAAATTATGAAAACAAATGAAAGTATAGACTCATACACAGACTGAGTACTTTAATAAGAAGGATAAAGATTAGGCGGTAATTTTTGTAACATGTATTAACTTTCGGAAAAGTCGTGACATAATTCACTTTCATTCATCTGGCAAAAGGCTATTCAAAATGAACAAGTAAAAAATGCCTGTATTATTGCCGGACGCACGATTATGGCTAACTTTAACCTTAAATGGAATAAAAACTACAGAGGCTAGAGGGCTGCAATTTGGTATGTTTGATGATTGGAGGGTGGATGATCAACTGACCAGTTTACAGCCCTCTAGCATCAGTGGTTTTTAAGATCTGAGGGCGGACAGAAAAAGTAGGGACAGAAAAAAGTGCGGACGGACAGACAAAGCCGGAACGAAAGTTTTATTTTCAGAAAACTAATAAAAATGAAAACACGAACTGCCTAGAAAACTCTTTCACACATGGACGTCTTAGTTAATTTGTAATTAGATAGTATGTGTACTGAAGCAAACTAAATGATTCACAATCTTCTAAACCTATGTCACAAAGGCTATTATCCTTATTATTTATTCCTAGTTGATGGACTGCATCGGTGAGCGAGAAATCTGGAATACACAGCTTCTCAGTTTCCAGCATTCCCATAAACCGCTGGGATCTTTCCTAGATAATGGCCCCCACGGGTTTTAACCCAGTACGTACCCACCTTTGCGGCGTGTTTAGTACAAGGCCGTTGGGGATTACCGTAAAAACATAAACAAAAGACTGTGAATATCATAAAGATAATGACCCCCAAGAAATATTAGTCTTATATAACGACCACCGAGGTCCCTTGGGGGATCACTATCTGGGAAAGATCCATCGCTGGTAAAGTTAATATATTTTCAAAACCCATGGTAGGACTTGAAACAGGTTTTGAAGCATTTTAAATTAGATCAGAAATGAGGCACACTCTGCCTCAGTGTATCTATACTAGAATTTAATTACTAAAAGAGGTCTCTTTGAGAAACATTCTTTTCATAACTGTTCGTCGTTCCTTTCCGTCATGTATTTCAGATATTTAATCATTCAGTAGTTATAAATATCAAACATATATTTAACTCAGGTGCTTATCATGTAAACTGTACGTATGTTTACGTTCCCCTTGGCATCAGAAGAGTTGGAGGGCTCAGACCTACTAGGGTGAGAACTATGAGATCGAAGGTTGAAAATCAGAGGAGATTCGTAGAAGTGAAAGCGAAGGAAAGACATGATTCGCGGAATTTCACAAGCGCAATTTGCGTCGCACGGCGTTGGCATGGTGATATATATATATATATATATATATATATATATATATATATATATATATATATGTGTGTGTGTGTGTGTGTGTGTGTGTGTGTGTGTGTGTGTATGTATATATATGAGCGTATAATAGAGAAATATTATGATTCTTAGCTGGCATAGGCATAGAGGCCTAGTAATTAGTTTATATATATACACTATATATATATATATATATATATATATGTGTGTGTGTGTGTGTGTGTGTGTAATATATATGTGTGTGTGGTTGCTTGTTTGAGTATGTTTATTACATTAAGTTAAAATATATGACCTAGTTTCATTTGTTTTTAGAATTGTGCCCTGTTGAATGCTGAATTATTTGTATTCAATAACAACATATAGATAAACTTTGTGATATATAAGCGGAAAATTATTCCTTTTCATATTCAGAAAAGAAATATTCTAAATCGTATGCATGTCGTCCTCAGTTAACAAATATGTTTTACCATGTAGTTAAATTGTCCCGGGTAAGGGTCTCCCATTCTGTTCTACAAAATGGATCTCTTCTCCTTTAAGCCGGGGGAAGGGACCCATTCTGTAGAACAGTAAGTGGCCTCCGAGCTTCTAAGGGAAGCACCAGGAGAAGACCCCTTTGTCAAACCGGAATCCCGGAGGATTGTCTCTATTACAAAATTTGCGTGACTTTAATAGTGAAAGAAGGTACGTAACCCAGATCCTACTTCCTGCAATGCCTGTATCCATTAAACGCTCCGTCCTGAAGCCGGGGAATTTGGAATTGGTTCTAGTTTCAGACCCCGTTTCTAGGAGCTGGTGGAGCAGATCTAAAGTCTTCAAGGGATATAAGGAAATAGGAGCAGAGTTGGGTGTTTTTTCCCAATATCAAACAACATCAAAATGATCAAGAGATGCACTTCTCTGGGGATTCTTGGAGGAATCTAGGATCCCCAGTTCGGAAGGAGGTGCCTCTGGTGTCTCTCAATACAATCTGGAATGGTTAGGCTGGCTTGTATAAATGTTATTAGTGAATATAGTGCAAACTTCTTTAAGCATCCTACTATTTTAAAGTTTTTATATATCTTCTCCTGCTATGAATGTCATCAGCTTGTTGATTTGATTTATGAAAATTTAGCTTTAAAGCCGAGCACTGGGACTCTTCCAGCCATTCACCGTTTAAGATAGTGAAAAGAGTGAATTGGAGTGGTCGGACAGCAAGATGGAAGAAGTGTGGGAACGGAGGTAAAGAAAAACGTTAATAAGTGGGCGCAGCTAGGGCCCGAAGGGACATTGCAAACAGCCTTTAGTAATGCCTACAGTTAAGTTATCTTAGTTTAACCAGACCACTGAGCTGATTAACAGCTCTCCTAGGGCTGGCCCGAAGGATTAGATTTATTTTTACGTGGCTAAGAACCAATTGGTTACCTAGCAACGGGACCTACAGCTTATTGTGGAATCCGAACCACACTATAGCGAGAAATGAATTTCTATCACCAGAAACAAATTCCTCTTGTTCTTCACTGGCCGGTCGGAGATTCGAACTCGCGACCAACAGAGTGGTAGCTGAGAACGGAACCCGCTCACCCAGCGAGGAACTAATGCCTACAGTGCGCCACGTGAGGTGCACTGACGGCACTACTCCCTTACGGGGGTTCATCAACCTGTTAATCTATCTTTCGCAACGAGGTATCGACATTTAAGTTTCTAGAAGAATAAGCAGAAAAACATCATAATTATTCGATAAAGGTTCCCCAAGACCTCCCTGAAAGTTTGCCAAAAAAATCTCGGTTAAAAGTCAGTCGGAGTCATCAACACTTGAAGCTCCACTCAGGTTGTCAACAGGTCTGCTGAATCTCTAAGGTGTGAATTTTATCTTATTTTCAGTGACTGAGACAGTTAACTTGTTAGGCTAATAACAGCTCCCCTTGAATTACAAGGTAAACAGTTCTGTGAAAGCAAAAGGCTAAGAAAATATCAATATAATCCTGTTCGTTCTTCCACATTTACTTGTTTACAATTAAACATCACAGATACACATACACAATGTATATATATGTGTGTGTGTATATATGTGCAATATATGTATATATATGCATATATATATATATATATATATATATATATATATATATATATATATATATATATATATATATATATATATATATATATATATATATATATATATATATATATGTGTGCATTTATGTATATAAACACACACATATATATATATATATGTGTGTGTGTTTTATATACATAAATATATATATATATATATATATATATATATATATATATATATGTGTGTGTGTGTGTGTGTGTGTGTGTGTGTGTGTGTGTGTGTGTGTGTGTGTATAACAGTAGGATTAAAGCTTTCTCAGACAATGCTATAATTTTTGTGTTTATTCACTGCAGTTATGTCACGTAAAATAACAAATGCACTGAATACTTTTAACGTGAAAATTTCAGAAAAATTATCTCTCAACCATGAACCTTTTTAAATGACTAAGTTTTATAAGCTTCTTCACATAACATTTTTACAGCACTATAAATTATCAATTTAATTGATGCTGAGGTTTTCCTATGATATATGAATTTACGTTTCTACGAGGATGAGAGATATCGAATTCTCACCTGTACTTGGGCCGTAGATAGAGAAGGTAATAAACCGAGTCTAAAGCATCAGTAATAACCACTTGAACGTCACATTAATTATAGTTCTTGATAGCTCGAGGCTACTGTCGGTGATTTGCACTTTATGGGTCCATAGTTCAAGCCACGCTCAGGCCGTGGATGATTTCCACTGGCACCAGCCGTTCAACACTTGCGAGTTCAATATGAATTATTGTGTGGGAAAGAGTTTGGAACATAATGATGAGGAAAACGCTTTGTATTTCAGAAACGATCATATTTCAGTGTATTTACTCGTTGATCTTCTTTAAAATGAGAGAGAGAGAGAGAGAGAGAGAGAGAGAGAGAGAGAGAGAGAGAGAGAGAGAGAGAGAGAGAGAGAGAGAGAACTGAATAAACTATTGTTCAGCACAGACCCGGAAATGTGTGGTGCGTCTGTGCATCTCTGCAAGGAAACTCTTGCTTAGAAAAAAAAAAAAGTAATCAGCACCTTTCACATAATGTGAATAGAATATTATTACTGAATTATTGTTGGATATCGTACCGATAATCGTGGCTGCTTGTCGGACCATATTGTCACTTGTCGCTTTCTTCAAATTAAGAATAATAAACAATTCTCCTCTTTAAGCCAGACTTGCAAGAAAAAGTGAAACTGAAGTTCAGGACGATGAAAGATGTGTGCAGATCAATTGGCCATTACTAATAGCAGTTGAGGGGATATTTTGTTCTTTTTAATTGGGAGTAAACGAGGGAACGGGGAAGGATGAACCGAACGGAAGACAGTGGCAATAATAGAGGCGTTGTTGCAGACGCCTGTTGGGAAGAAAGGAATGGTTGTATTTATTAAAATTGATCGCCTTTTTAGCTGCATTAAATAGAGTATTCATATTTTCTATCATCTAATGTTTTTCTCTAGGTGTGGCGCGTCATTTTTATATTCCTGAAATTCATTGAGGGAGAAATATATTGAGTTAAAAATCACTCCTACCCCTTCCACCGACATGTAGTATCACCTAACGCGCCACCCAGTCATATGTACACCAAGGAAACCAGTTTAGAGAAGTGACGGACTGACCAATCAGAGGAGAGATTTAACTGGCTTCATTTTTCTTGGTATGTAGGTGTGTGCTGGGAGGGAAATATTTTTCTCTTTACTAGCTTTTGGCCACGACTTTTCCGTTAGCACATGTCATATATGTAATATATATATATATATATATATATATATATATATATATATATATATATATATATATATACGGCATTAGTAAGCCAACGTCCACATTTGTTTTAAAAAACTAGTTAAACCCGGCATATTCATTCTTTGAAATTAGGAAATATAACCTGCAACAACTAGAGATGAAAAAATATATCATAAAGATCTAGTGCAGTTGCAACGGCAATCTCTACTAACGTTACAACACTAAGAAGGGGTCTCTCTCTCATTATTATTATTATTATTATTATTATTATTATTATTATTATTATTATTATTATTATTATTATTATTAATGTCGAAATTATCCCCGTTAAGAATTGGTGCGATTACATTTCAGTTTTTCAGCATTCTACGTTTATGATAATCATTATCAAAGCAAGCGGCTTGGTTCACATTTTAAATGCACAAATTAACATTGCCAAATCCGATGTGTGCACCTTTATCATTGTGTTGAGTACAAAACATTAAATATGCAGAATCTACTAAAGAAAACGATAGCTAGAGATCTTTACAGAAAATGAGGACTACATGGTAGACTTCTCCACGGAGGGATATCGACCGCAACCCGGATGGAACTGTTGAGAATGCTGACAATTTTTGAAAGAAGGTTACAATTAATTATTGTTCCCTAGCAGAGCTCTTAGCGCCGCTATAAATATTAGTCTATGACCTATAGATATCAGTCTGTCTCTAGTTAACCTGACTTATCAAACATGCCACTCATCAAACAAAGTCCAATTGGAAGCATTTCACTTTCTTTGGTATCTAAAAGACTGGAATGTAGAGTAGCCATTATATCCAACACTGCTGCCGAATGTTCTGCGCTGTGTGGAAACGATACCCCAGAAAGTAGCCCTTTACTGTCTTGATTCTCACGCAATTGATTTATGCATAAGAAGCATTGATCCACAGATCGACTTCTTCCTCGTCTGAACACACACTCTTCCTCCTCCTTCTCTCTATTCGTTATCCAGCTTACTTGGTCGGTCGAAATAGTTTCATACAGTAAAAGAGGCAGTGCATACTTTTTCTCTCTGATCCACTTCGATTTTATTGATACATACATACATACATATATATATATATATATATATATATATATATATATATATATATATATATACATACATATATATATATATGTGTATGTATATATATATATATATATATATATATATATATATATATATATATATATATATATATATATATATAATTATATAATTATATATACTGTATATATATATATATATATGTGTGTGTGTGTGTATATTTGTGTGTGCTTGTGTGTTTTGTTTTTATACAGATAGAAAGGCAGATAATTTAACCTTGAGTCACATACTCAAAATGTGAAGAGTTGACATTTTACATAACGTCTTGGAGGTCACGTAACCGAGCCTTACTCGCTGATGTTGTGCAAGTTGCAACTTGGGAGATCAAGAGCCCGTGCAGACATCAGGTCAGCGCAGGCTGATGACAAAAAAAAAAAATATGACTATAAACTCCCAGTGACAAACAAAGCACAAATATACACATCACTCACCTGAAAATCTGTGACTTTGTGACACCTTTTTAAGAGCACTTTAGCTTTGAGATCGTCGAAAACGCGTCTCGGAAAAGGTCATAGATTTTGGGACTGATGTGAAAAGTAGCCAACTTATCCTACGTTTTAGTACCAAATACGAGAGCTTTCGGCGCATCAGGTGTTCTCATATTTGTTATCAATTTCTTATTATTCACTTCTGCTGTCCATCACGATCGCTGAAAGATTCTAAAGCCTGAAGCCTAAGGCTGCAACGCCATATGCTTCGATGAAAATCCACAAGTGTTTCGTTCCTTTCTTTATTTCTGGGAATAGATTGGATCGATATTCCTTATACAACAGGAGAGTTCACCTGTTTTTAATGTCTTTTGTAGTATAGATATTACTTAGAAAAACTCTAGTCTGTATGGATCGGTTGAAAATTCCTTTGCCACGCAGCATAGCATTGATAACAGGAAAGACTGAAAAATGCCTTTTTCACTGTTATTCCTTCTCCATAAAATATTTAATCATAATTTATATATACCGCCCTCTCTAACACAAACAAATGAGTGAGAGAGAGAGAGAGAGAGAGAGAGAGAGAGAGAGAGAGAGAGAGAGAGAGAGAGAGAGAGCTACAATAACACTACGGTTAGAAGCACCAAATGAGGTTATGATCGAGTTATAAGGGACTAGGTAATTCCTTCCGTCGCGGCCCTCCAAAATTCATTCCTTGTCGTCGCTCAGTTGCATTCGGAGTTCAAAAAGGATTCATTTGTGGAACATTGTGTTTTTTTAATTTCGTAAGTCAAACCATATGTATTCATTACTAATTAAGGCTATTAGATACGAATTTAAAACTAGTGGAATACGTTGCTTCAGTAACCATACGAGCAATTGCTAGCAACATCAATTCACCCGTGTCTATTTTTTTTATTTACAGATGTCTTATAAAAACATTTTATAAAAATGTGCACACGTGCAAACAGTTATTTGATTAGACGCCAGTTTGAGTAACCATAAATCAATCAGTCATCAATCAGATTAGATTAACAAACCAGTGGTTAAGGGACAAAATAGATGTAAATTTCTTTTCAGTACTTTCCATTCATTATGAATGCTCTGCTAAGCATTAAACTTATTTCATCTATGATATCATGACACGCTTCTTAGTAATTCCAGTTATCAGCAATAACAATTCAGATAAAGGAGATGAAATAAAAACAACCAAATGACATTCCTTCATCTCTCTCTCTCTCTCTCTCTCTCTCTCTCTCTCTCTCTCTCTCTCTCTCTCTCTCTCTTTTCGCTGAGAACCTGGAAGGCGGAAGACTTGGCAGTTGAATGGAATTCATCAAAATCCAATCAACTCTGGTAGGGGGTGACAAACAAGGGTCTCTCACCCCCTACATCACCTCAATGTTTGAAGAATGATTATCAAGTGAAAATATTTATATTAATTTCTTTGAAATCAATTTCAATCTTTTATTCCATTCTTGATCATTTACATACTAGCGACTAAATTTACATGAAATAAGGCTGAACGAAATAATGCTAGAGATATAGACAAACGTAAAGTACGAAGCTAAGAGAAACATAAAACTTGAAAGCAAAATTGATTATTGCACATCTCGAAAGACAAGACTTCACTTGATACTTTAGAAAAATTGTTTAAAGAATTAAGATTATCAAATAGATGCAATGCACAAAACTGCAAAAATCCGTAGTTTAATCAAATTAACAAATATCTAAGACTACTATTAATGTCAGCATTACGCACATCACTGAACTAGGCTTACTTACATAAAAAGGTTTCAGTTCTTAAAATACTTGTACAGTGAGTCTCTTTGTGGAAATTGAGCAGAGTCCCCGTCAAGTATAATGAGCATTGTTTAATATCACAAGAACGAGTGGATTGTTTAGAATGAATTGGAAGATCAGCAGATGTTGGCGGTATTATCCATGGCCTGTAAAGTTTTCCTTATTCAAAAGAAGTGAAGGAAGAATCCGTGTTCTGTCTGCCTGAACACAACCAGAGCTGCAGATTATGCTTTTCAGAGCGTACTCTTATTCTAAAAGAGGGGCTTTTTAGCAAGGTGAAATTAGAAGTTCTTAGGCTAGAGTTTATGGAAGATGGCCAATCAGGAAATCCTCTGACAATGCTTCGAAGCAACTTGCTAAAACTGGGGTGCCCATCCTGCAGCGATTCACAGAAAGGACACAGGCGGTACTCGAAACTCTAGAAACACCAATTTAAATTAGAAACGAGGGTGGTGATAGGGTATTCACTTCCCTCAAATTATAGCTGAGATGCAATCGTTGAATTAAAACAAGTGGTAACCTCGCGGTAAAATTGGGAATAGTATCTCAAACGTTCATTATCAAACCGTCAGAAAGGTCCAGCATTTACAAACTGCACCAAAAGAGTGTCGAAGTGAGAAAAACAATTCCCAATACGTAAACATCCTTTAGCGTGCGCAGTCATGAGTGTACATTTAAAGCTGCAAGGTTCATCTCTAGACTCTATGATGCTTCACAGGAGAGCGTTGATGAGCGCGTATCCCTCGATTCATTTTGGATCAGAGTGAAAACAAAATTTGTATATCGTAAATGTCTTACGAGGATATTCGCCACTTTCATCGCGGCCGTTCATTAGGCCTTTCTTCACTGGCCCATCTCACCGAATAGCCTCTTCGAGGAGTGAATTGTAAGCCCCATGGGCTGATCGCCTTGAATTTCTGCCCACCGAGCGGAAAAAGATAAAATGACATGCGGTCCTACAGCCAGTCTATAGGTCTTCCTTTCTTTAGCAAAGAGAACTGTATTACAAAAAAAAAAAAAAAAAAAAAAAAAAAAAAAAAAAAAAAAAAAAGACATTCATCATGACGTCTCACATTTGCTCTATGGAAGGACAACAACAGCGATGGCATTGCATTCGACGCGTATTTATCACAGAAACAGTTTTAAAATTTGAAGTATTTCTTATAAGTGTAACGTTTGTTTTTCATGCTTGTACGCAAATAGAGAATGAAAAGGTGTTAAAGAATAATCAAAACATTACAAAAAGCATGCAGATATAAACAAAATTAATTGCAGAATTTCGAACAAATAATAGATCGAAATTGTAATAAACTTTTTCCATAATACACAAATTAATCATAATGCATCGTGAACTGATTCCCTTACAACACAACCTACCACTGCGGCCTGTCGAGGCAAGGGCGTAACCAGAAATTTTCTTTGGGCGTTTGTGGGGACTGGCCCAAATAGTCAGGACTATGTACAAGGGGCTTAATGCAAGGGTCTAAAAAAATGCTAAATAAATAATATACATAGTGTAACTGATACAGTAATTTAAAAAACACTAGACAATGTAAATAATCAAAGGGAATAATAAATGTAAAGTATTGCGGAGGCTCCACAGAATTCATGAGTTTTTTGCCGGAGTTTTCTAGTGTAATACAGATATATATACATATATATCTACTGTATATACATACATATATATATTGTATATATAATTTGTATTCATTATATTATATATACTTTTTTATGTTTTATTTAGAACTCCTTCAAGCCGTTGCATTAAGCCCCTTGAACACTATATATATATATATATATATATATATATATATATATATATATATATATGTGTGTGTGTGTGTGTGTGTGTATATATATATATATATATATATATATATAGAAAGAGAGAGAGTGCTTGTGTGTGTAAGTGTTATAAATCATGTCCCAAAGCACAGATGCTTAACACTGTTGCAAAAACTCCCCTCCAGATTCAGCTCAACAATTAAGGTATCTGAATAAACCAGCCTGGAGTCTCCGCATAATTTCCTCACACGTCATTTTTGGATTGCATGCAAACTCGAGTAGATCTTGTTCTAGGTAGATAAATTCGAAAGTTTATTGGTACCTTCCATGAAGATATATAACAATAAATCAACACATGAAGCATATTTGAACACCAACGAGTCAGTCTCATAAAGTTAACATTTGCACGCGTCACCGTACAAAAGAGACGAAACAAGCTTAAGCTTCAGACTGGGTGATTAAGATCTTGCGCCGGAGCCCTGAAGATATGGAACGTAGCTTGTAAAATTCAAGATCACTGAAGGCATAAAAGGTTCAATAGCCTCTCGTGGAATAAGTTTTGGTGTTTCTTTCTAAAACTTTTTTCTACAGTTGCGTCAGAGTTTAATTATTAGTTTTGATAAATATAACTGATCACTTTTGTCTTTAATGATAATAGAATAACATAGTCTGATGTTTCTTTGTTTCCTTATCAATTGCGGCGCTTTTTAATATAATTCACTTTCTTACTTTTTTTTTTTTTGCTATTTTTCACGTGTTATCCTGACATATGGAAATTCTTTCATGAAGAAAAAGAAATGTAATGGAGGATTCGTAACGGAATCAGCATCGACTAAAAAAAACACGTAAAAAATGCGCGGAAGTTTGTTCGGAGCAATCGAGTTTTCTGTATAGCCGTTACAGCGTATAATCAAGGCCACCGAAAATAGATCTATCTTTCGATGGTCTCGGTATAATGCTGTATGAGCCGCGGCCCATGAAACTTTAGCCACGGCCCGGTGGTGGCATGTCCTATATCGTTGGCAGAAGCACGATTATGACTAACTTTAACCTTACATATAATAAAAACTACTGAGGCTAGAGCCCTCCAATTCGGTATGTTTGATGCTTGGAAGGTGAATGATCAACATACCAATTTGCAGCCCTCTGGCCTCAGCAGTTTTTAAGATCTGAGGGCAGACAGGAAAAGTACGGACAGAAAAAAGTGCGGACGGACAGACAAAGCCGGCACAATAGTTTTCTTTTACAGAAAACTAAAAAAACTGGAGAAATATGGGTACTCCCTAAGTTCTGAACACGTAACGCATAAATAAACTGTGAAAGTATATAGGATTTTTTTTTTAAAGCGTGGCAGAAATAACTACAGGTTGGTCAAGTTTACCGCACTATATGATTTTTATTTTTTGATGTTATGTGGGTCTATCTATGTGAAATAAATGTCAATTCACTTGTAATTTATTATTTGTTTAATACTAGAGCATATTTTGTCACCAATATTTTTAACTATATAGTATTACTTAATCTACTGACCTTTATAGTCGCCTTTTATTTATCTGTATTGTGTTCATAGAAATAAGGCCGCAGAAAAAAAGATTGTTTTAATCTAGAGAGAGTAATTTAATAAAAAAAAAACAACAACAACAACAACAATAATAATAATAATAATAATAATAATAATAATAATAATAATAATAATAATAATAATAATACATCGAACCGTAATTTAATAATAAACGTCATCAGATGTTTTTGAGCCTTTGTCGACTAAAAAAGAATCTATAAGTTCATCAGTAGCAATATCATCAGTTACATCCTTCAGTGATGTTATTTTCTGCGTGAAGGATAGGCATTTGCCCAGTTTTCAGAAGTAACAGAATTAAAAGCTTTGTTGACTAGAGTTTTGAAGTAGCCTCATATTCTTTTACTCACCTTCATGTCAGATCGATAGGATTACAGTGGCAACGATATGGCGGAAGCCAAGGGGAAGCCTTGTGACTCTTTGACCTTTCTTTGCCGCTATCTTATCGGCTTTCGTTCTCTGGGGTATACAGTTAGATCAACTGTAGTGGTTCTGGCTTCTGTCAGTCTACTTTATTATTTGCATCTTTTCTCCCCACAAGCCATAAGCCATAAGCCATTCTCTAACATGAGCCTTTCTATGTACCTTTGTCTGTGGCTTATCGATCCTATTGGAGGGATAAGAAGCATTGATTTTTTTCTTGTATATTCGGGAGAATCTGCGATTTGAACTATTCCTCAGATACAACATGGTTCATTTGGTGGTGATAATCCTCGTCGTTCTTCGCATAAAATATCAGTTTTGTATTTGAGACGAACCCCTCCTCTTTTCCTGAATCGAAATAGTAAGCTTGCCACCTTGACTAGTCTGTGGATTTACTGTTGTTGCCTTGCTGACTCCTTATCTGTCCACTATGTATTTAAAGTATCATTTTGATTTACTCATATTTCATCAAGGTTAGCAGTTAAGCAGGCTCACGTATCCCCAACTCCTTCCATCTCCAGTAAGGATTTAGCTCTTGCTTTTATCACATTGTTTCTCCCTATTATTAACTTCCTTCCATTCACCGCTGCAAATCTGAATTTTATTTTATGAATCACTTAATTTGGTCTACTCTACTTTCCTGTTTTTTTTTCGGTCCCTGTGTACCCTATTTCTGCCTTCTTGTGATTCCTTGCAAATTCGGCCAAGTGGAGAGACCCATTGAAAAGGAAGACCCATGACGCCCAAGAAGCGCAAGGTTACCTGCAATATAGAGGTAAATGGTGTAGAGTGTGTAAAGGGTTAGAAATGCTATTGATGAGCTTTCTGAGTAGGTTTATGAAGTGGTTAATGCTCTGGATGATTTGCTAGTCAGGGGGTCCGTTCACGATTCAGCAGCAGCTGAAGTATAAATGTGGTAGTTGCTGCGTGTTGTCCTGTTTTCAGAATTGGTCTTGTTAGGAGACACGGCTTAATTAATGTTGGAGACAGTGCTGGTAGCATTTCTAACCCCTTACATACACTACGCCATTACCTCTATATTACTGGTAACCTTGCGCTTCTTGGGCGTCATGGGCCTTCCTTTTCAATGTCACATGTATCCAATCATATCCTCTCCACCCTACACAAAACGTCCCTGAATTACACACTGTTTTCATTAGCTTATCCACTTGACCGAATTTGCAAGGAATCACAAGACAGAAATGGGATAAATAGGGACCCAGATTAAAAAAAAAAAAAAAAAAAAAAACAGGAAAGAAGAATAGACCAAATCAAGTTGTTGCCTAACAACGACTTCAATAAGAGTTTTACGTCAAACTTTTCAGTGTCTATGAAATGTAGGAGATTCCATATATATACGATTACATATATATATATATATATAATATATATGTGTGTGTGCGTTATTATTATAAATGTGTGATTAATTGAGAGCCTAGTACGAGTGCTGGGGCCAGCAACTCTTTAAAAAAGGTTTGTTGTAAGTGGTGGGTTATCACCATCTACATATAGATCCACCGCATCATTTATTGATTAAAAGACATGGCTACTTTACCATCAATCATCGTATAAATAAAGTTTTATCAATGCTATCCGTTAAATACATGTATCATGCTCGTTAATATCTCACAATGAATATGGTTCCATTTCTATCCACCTCCCTTTTTGACAAATAGGCAATGATTAATGGTCATTCTCTGTTCAAAGGCGTTAAAATCAATCAAATAGTTTCTGAGAAAAGTCAGAGAGAACGGAACTCTGTACAATGTTAGATAACATAATGGGGTTCCAATCTATGAAAACTCTGTAGCATCAAGGGCGTTCATGACAATATAATTATGCCAGCATGACTAATAATAGTATTAACGCGTAAAGGACGATAAGAAAGGAAAAAAACAGTAGTTATTGTCACATATTAGCAAAAAAGGAGTGGAACGTAGCATTCAAGGCATTTCTGTTCTATAGACGTGAGTCATTGTTACGGCGTATGTATAATGAGTATAAGGTGTCCGTTACATAACCAACCAGCTAAACAACTTAGGGAAGTACGATGTCTATGGTTAAAACGCCAGCATACGGGGGAGGGATACCATCTTGACATTGTACTTTTAAGTTAAATATTTTGCTATGCATCATTCACTTTTCATAGTTATTTACTGTAATACCTAAAATTTTCACAAATAAATTAATAAAATTACTAATAAACTTGGGTCTTATGCACCACATAAGCAAAATGTACTATTACATGGGAAGAAATAACATACATTTTTTCCTAATAAAACGACAATATTAGCGTGTATTTGCCTCCCTCAACAAAAACCCATAAATGCAACCTCCCAAAATCTTACGCCGCCTTTAGCTTATGATGATGTTCCGGATGCGAAGCACTTCTGTCACTGCAGATACAGCATTTCCTGGAGAATATCACATTCTCCACAAAATTATTTCAAAAAGAGAAGTAATTAACGATGTAGGCACGATATATTGGACATAAGACCTTTCTTTCGAAATGGGGAGTCCCGTCGCCTATCGCAAGCGCATGGATGCAAATAAACAGAGAAATTTGCAGGTATTAGCGTATTTGAGTATGACCAGCTTAATATTTTTTCTGAACAGCTTTTCATGAGCTAGACATTGTTTGTCGAAAATGCACCAGTTAAATTGTCGTCCTACGCACGAGAATCTGATAAGAACCATTACAGGAATTGCGTAGACACCTTGTCATAGGTTGTATACCATGTTTGTCTTCATAATAATGTGTTAGAATTTGTTGGTCAAAACTATAATTTTGATTCTATTACTGAAGGTAAATGCATTTGATACTGTTTAGTGTGGATGGTTGGAGTAGATGCCTGGTATGATGGAGAAACAATTCATCACGTCTTATGTGTATTTTGACGACTATTGAAGGATTAAATGGAGGTGGTTGGCTAGACCGGCGTGATCGTGGTCATAGACCCTGGGAGTGTCACAGGGTTTGTTTGCATTGTTAATATCCCGCAAGTTGGTTGTGTCGCGGGGCCGTTTTTATTTCTTTTTGCGGACGTAATAAGTGTCAGTGCTTGTGTGTGCTAAATTACCGGAACAAGGTTAGTGTGCTTTGTTATCGCATGGCAACTCGTGCGATGCCTCCTAGGCTACGTGAGCCATTGAGAGAGGGAAGCTGTCTGTAGCTGCGTAGAGTCAAGTCACTTTACACCGCCTAATCCAGGAATGAGTGTTCCCTCTTTATGGTGTATAGTTTTTGAATGATTGAAACAGTCCCTGCGACGAAAACTGTTTTTTTTTTTGTAAGCAAGAGTCGCCTAACCGTTCTAACCTACGGTACATTAGCCAGGCCAAGTGTAGCCCTAGGCCTGTCGTTTGCCCAGTGGATAGGCTAGGCTGTGTTACGATTGTAGACATCTGTCGCCAATTGTTGTGTAGAAAAAAACCAATAGTCATTTCCCTCTAATATGCTATCCAGAAAATTGTATGTTATGATATTCACCCAGAAATCTGTATATCGCCTATAGCCTAACCTAATGTAGTTTTTGTGGGTAGTTGAGAATGAAAACACATACCTGAAAACAAACTAAACCTTTTTCTAGATTGCTGTGTAATGATCTCACCAGACTTTACTGTCTTAATGTGACTAGCCTAAGGACGCTGTCCCCTGACTTTGGCTGTTGGGGCTTTGCCAACCTTCCCAAATAGCAGTAGGTTAAACATCAGAAACATAGACTAAGCAATTCCTCAGATGTGCTGTTAGAGCCTGCTCCCATCATTCTGCAAACTACCCTAGGTTTCTTTGTGTTGCAAGTTTTAAATTACATCAAAAATAGAACAGACAACTTATGGACCTTGGGTCCTGTCCCAATGTGCTGCACACATGATGGCAGTGTAAATAGCCTTGGCTATGTATGTGTTTGGGTATTAAGTATCCTTTCAAGCAAAATACCACCGCAGCTTTGCAGTACAGGTCCAACCATACTTTAGAAACTTGTGTTTTGGAAAATTTATGACTATCCAAGTATTTTACACACTTGACGGTAGGCTTTCTGATTTTTGTAGGTCATTTGGTGTAAGTTTCTTTTTGAGCAAGTGACCTGGCATTTGGTACATCTTACAGAATGTTTAAAATCATATAAAAAACACTTTTCAGCTGGCATGCATCCTAAACAAACCATTTATTACCTAAAATCTCAACTTAGAGCATTGTGCCCAGATCCAGAAAGTGTAAGGATGCCTGAATTTGAATGGAAGCTTGGGGTATAGCCTATGCAGTCATATGAGTCATAGTTCTGATTGCTTGGATTTAAACAACATAATATGTATGGGTATGACCTAGGTCGATTGCACGTACTTCAGCAGGGTTTAAAATTACCTTGGTTGGTCAGTCAGGCATTCAGGGCCTCACAGCGACAATCGTTGTTGTCTGACCAGGTTCACACTGAATGGGGACTTTGAAAAATTTTGGCAAGCAGTAAAATAATTTGAGAAGCCATGTATTTACTATGGTGCCCAAAACAAAAAATATAATAAAAATGTATAGTAGTGAAAAGCCCTGGTTTTAGCCAGATGATGTAGGCTAGCTTCATTATCCCACAGAAATAAAGAAAAATATCCCACTTTTATGCTGCCACTACTAAATCAGCCATTTTTGCACTAATTCAGAAACAGTAATATGCTGAATTTGCTGGCTTCAGCTGTTCTGTGTAAGCATGCTTTGTTGCCCCTCTGAAATACACACTTTCTTTGACTGTGGTATTTCTAAATCAGTGTTTTAAATGAAATGTGACGATATATGATTTTTATGTTGTTTCTTCTTGGTACAACATTCTGTCTGCACATTCCTCCCCTAACATACCTACTAACACAAGGCAAAAAAAACTTGTCTTAACTTTATTCAGTTGCTGTAGGGTATTCATATTCTTTCTGGCTCAAAAAACCACTATGTTCAAGGAATACATGCTACACTATGTGTATTGTAACTACCTCCAAAGTTGCCTAGCATGCTGTTTTGGGATAAAAACTTGAACAGTTCATTATCAGTATTATTACAGTATATAATAGAAAAGGATATCCTGAAATAGGGTTTTGATGTGGTTAGATAGTTCACAGGAGATAACTCATTCATTGAACTTTTCAGGTTGCAGAACTGCTCACCATAACAAAAAATTCAAAATGAATAGGTGTATGCCCCTATCACATGCATATATCAAAAATTGAACTCTTTATAGCTAAAAAGGTCAATATGGCCTGGGGCATGATCTACGTTGATTAGATTTTAAAAAACCCCGTTCTGCAAGCTAGAATGCATTGACTCATCATTGTGCTAGCAGACTCCAAACTTGAACAGAATTTCTTCCTCAGTCATGAAATCATGCTAACCACGCATTCCCAACCCATTCAAACCGTAGTGCTTCAAGCTTCCTAACATTTTCAACCAGAAGGGAGTTGCCAGCCCCAAACCTTTGTAATTGACCCACTTATTTAACACGAATAGCATAGTATAGGCTCTTGGCCTTCTTTTCATTCTGATATTTTTGGATTGATGCAGTTGATTTCAACCGGTGAGCTAATGGGAGGATAGGGCAAGCTATTGCATGGAATCTCTGCTAATGAATGCCTTGAGCTACTACTGAGCAGGCACACTCACTTGATTAAATCCAAGACTGCTCAAAGTTTACATTGATCCCTACCACTACACAGAAAAGTAATTGTCTTACAACATTTTCTGGTTACTTTGTCTCAAGGTGACCTGTAGCAAGCTTCATTTGTGATTGCACCATTGTGCTTTCATGTAGGTAGTGTGTACCCATATATCATCTGGACTTTCAAAGCTATTACACAACTCACAGCTATCAGCTATGTACTGTCATGTATTCTGGGTTCAATATTGTCATGCAGTACCAGTGACTTGGAACAACTGGAAGAAATTCTCATGTCTCGGTTGATGCGTCTGAACACCCAGCATCCGTCATTTCAACAAACCCCAGTTGTAAAGAACTTCCTTTTACTGAATTAGCTCTTGTTCACTTGGTCTGGTTTGTGATATGAATTTTTGAGTGTAGTAGGTCAGAAATTGTATCATTCATCTTGGGTATGCAATGTGAAATTAGAGAATTTTCATTACATCATTTCATGGAGCATGTTACGTGCAACGAAGATAATTATAGATATATCACAAGGTAATTTGGGTCATTTGAATGAGACATTACCAACCACATTTTTCAAGAGGGGCTGAGTCTTATATGACAAAACTGAAATTGTGGATCCCTGGTTAAATAATAAGCAAATTTTTAAAATTTTGTGTTGGCTGTTGAAGTATCATCTAAAAATACACATGCTCTCCATTGTGAGTCGCACCACCAATGTAAAGGTAAATGTAGGGTAAAAGTAACACATTCTGTAACTGAATTTTCTTTGTAATAGAGTAATAGTTTCAGTTGTTTAAATATATACTGTACTTAGATGTTTAAGTAAATGTAAATTCACTTGCTTTTCATGGTGTGGTCTGTAGTTTGTGATGGTTTTCAAAGTGAGGTTATGGTGAAATTGAAGGTTTTAGCCAGTTGATGCACAGGCATACAACATATTGGCATATCTCAGCTCCCCTTTATATGATTTAAAAAAGAAATGTTTTTTTTTTTCCATTCAATTAGAATCCTATTTCAAAATTAATAGCTATTGGTTAGTATGTAAGTTATTTGAAAATATGCATATACAGTCAAACTGCAAAATATATTTATCAAAATTTGTTTTTTCAGGGTTGTCATCTTAATAAAAGTGATTCTGCAAGTTTTCAAGGTGTTAGATTAGGCCTGTCATACATCCAAGATGGACTGGTCAGATGGGTCATCAAGAGGTGGTTACAGAGGTGGAAGAAGCTCAAGACGCTCCAGAAGCAGTGGTGTTCGGACTTCATACAGGGGAAGTAGGGGTGGGGGTGGTTATGAAAGCTCAAGCAGCTTCAGGGGAGGATACAAAGGTGGATCAAGGGGAGGTGGATATGGAGGATCAGTGGATGATTACAGTTCCAGTAGAAGTAGGGGAGGAATGAGGCGAGGGAGAGGATATGGAGGTGGTGGAGGAAGTTATGGAGGTGGTGGGGGATATGACTATAATGGGGGAATGGGAGGTTACTCAAGTAACAGTGGATATGATAGCAGCCGAGGGATGTCAAGAGGCCGAAGTAGGGGAAGAGGGAGTTATGATAGTGGCCGTAGCAGTTTTTCAAGTCGTGATGGATATATAGGAGGTGGTGGTCGTGGTGGTTACAAAGGTGGCAGAGGTAGTTATGATGGAGGATATGATATGGGACGTGGTGGTTATCTAGGAGGTAGAGGAAGTTCAATGCAGAGCAGGGGAGGGGGATACAGAGGAGGAAGGGGTGGCATACAAAAATACACAAATGATTTTTCAAGAGGTAGAGGTTCTGTTAGAGGAGGACGCGGATACTCTTCAGGTTACCCATCTTCCAGAGGTTTTAGGGGTGTGACATCTGTCAGAAGAATAAGGGGTGGGATGAGGAGGGGCAGAGGACTCATAAGAGGTGGACCACGGTCAGATTACAAGACCAAACGCAAACTTCCATCAAGCAAGCCTCCAAGAAAGGTAAGATTTCATTTTAAATGAGTCTCTCTCTCTCTCTCTCTCTCTCTCTCTCTCTCTCTCTCTCTCTCTCTCTCTCTCTCTCTCTCTCTCTCATAAGCTAAGCTAATTATTGCTAATTATTCAAGGCTTTACATGGTAGTAAAGCACTTGTTACCCCATTGAGAGGTGAAACATTAATTGTCTCAGGTTTTTATACAATAAATGGCATTACTAATTACATTGAATTGTTTATACATGTGACCTGCCCTGATATTTACATAACACTGTTATTGCTATGCTAAAAGTATAAACATATGGAACAAACCGAAAAGATACATACTAAGCATATTTATGCAGGATGTTATGTCTGTATGAGGGACAAGAGAAGAACATTACTTATGAAAACATAACAAATGAATTGAGAAACGGGTAAGTATGGTTTATCTCTGTACGTCATCGTACATTTATGACCTTCCTCACCATTAACACTGCTAGGAGGATATACCACAACTCTGAATAAAAGGAAGATTTAGTGATGAGCAGTGTGAAGTACTGGCACTTCGAGTGAAAAATGTATGCAGATTTGATGTACAGAAGTGAAAAGTCTTGCTTGTGGTCCCAGGTACTTCATTTGTTCTTACTAGAATACAAACCTTCATCTTATAAGATGTATGTACTGTACTTAGGGCTAAAATGATAACAAGGTATTGAACTAGTAGAACTAGTGGCACGTGAATAAGGGAACAGGAAGTACTGTGTGTTAAACCATTTCGTTCTTTATTTTAACTGGCTTGCTGATCAGACATCTTGTGGTATGGTCATCGTGGTTAAAACTTCCCCGAGAGTCTCATATTTGAATAAATGATGATTTTTCTTGTTTGTTTTTGTTTTTGACTCTAGTATGAATGATGGTATCTTTTGATTCTCCTATTTTAAGGAATGTTCAGTTTTGATACTCAGTGAGTGAGTGGATGTATGTTAGGGTAGAGTCCTCTGTATCTGTTGACTGGAAGGCATCACGAGAGGATGTTTGCAGCATCCCATCAGCCATTAGCAGTTCTTCATTGGAGGGGTGGTAGAGCTTTCAGCTGGCACGCTGTTGGCCCAGCGTTACTACTCTCCGAGCAGCCAGTGAAGAATTAGAAGAATTTATTTCTGGTGATAGAAATTCATTTCTCGTCATAATGTGGTTCGGATTCCACAATAAGCTTTAGGTCCCGTTGCTAGGTAACCAGTTGGTTCTTAGCCACGTAAAAATAATATCTAATCCTTCGGGCCAGCCCTAGGAGAGCTGTTAATCAGCTCAGTGGTCTGGTTAAACTAAGGTATACTTTTACTTATCAGCCATTAGCTGCACCCAGTTTCTAGCCATTTACGTTACCACCATTCCCACATCTTTTCTTCCATCATATTCTTTAGCCTTTCGTTACTTATTGCAGTTTTGGCAGTACTTTACCCAATTTTCACCTTTGGGTCCTTTTACTTATCTTGTTTATTGTGAGGATTGGTTATCTTGTTGTCAGTGACTCCAACTTCCTTGTTTCACTGTCATAAGCATTGAATGGTTGAAAAGTACCCCAGTGTTTGGTTGTGAAGTTTAAATTTCTTGATTCATTCATTCCTATGTTCTTCCAGAGGTCAGGGATACATGCTTTCAGTAAACTGTACGGAGTATCTCGTTGTCTGCACAATGGAAGAGATATGGGTTGAGGGTGAAATCAAAGAGGTAGCCTACCACTGGTGTGTCTGAATGGTAATGCACTGCTGTTAACCTCGTAGGGGAGTAGTGCCATCAGTGCACTTGGGTTTGTTTGCAGCATCCCTTCAGCCCCTAGCTGCAACCCCTTTCATTCCTTTTACTGTAGCTCTGTTCATATTGACTTTCTTCGATCCTACTTTCCACCTGCTGCTAATAATTGTTTCATAGTAAATGCAAGGTTTTCCTCCTGTTCCATCTTGAAAACGTTCATTATTCTCAGTTCCCCTTTCAACACTAAATAATTTCATAGGTCCCAGTGCTTGGCCTTTGGCCTGAATTTTATATTCCAGTTCCACTTCCACATTGCCATTTATTGTCTACTCTTCCCCATTCCCTTCTCACTTTTTTTTTATATATATATATATATGCAGTATATATATATATGCTGGAATGGTGTCTGCCCATTCATCTCCACATCTACCACTTCGGTACTGTCAACTCCAAGGCGTCCCTATGAGGCATTGTGGTTTTGTTGGGTTTTTCATTATTTTTGGAACCTGTAGAATCAAGGCCAAGTTGGAGGAGCAGTTTCCTGAGGTCATTAGGCATATGTGAGTTGAATGACCTCAGGAAAGCGACCAGGACTCCAGTATCCTATATAGAGCTCCTCCTGAAGTCTTTTTTTATTACGGCTAACTTTTACTCATCGATACTTGTTTTTTGACACAAGCCCATGAAAAGGTTCTCAACTCTTTAGCTTTAAAATGACACCCAATTCATTAAAGTAGCATGAAGCACAAAGTTACATGGAGCAGTCAAAGAAAGTTATTGTTATACATATTTGCTCAGTCAGTAAAGGGTGAATATTCTGGCACAGACAGACTTTGACCTTCCACCTCAAGTACTTAAAGGGTTAAAAGTATACTACTCAGCTTTTTCATGGCTTGAGCAGCTTAGCTGTCCCAAAACTGCCCTATCTTAAGTTGACATGAAAACAGGTACCGTTCATTAAAGCATTTCCCATATTTGTAGAGTTATGACATTCATGTTATTCAGAATACTGGATGATGATCCAAATGGCAACAGCATGTTGATTTAAAACAACAACCTGAGTCTCTTGCTAAATTTGTCAGTTTATAGAGCTGGATCCCTTTCCTGTTTGAAGCCACCTTCCAACATCCTTGAGACAGTGTTGATATGGTTCCAATGCCAGGGCATCAAACCAAGCTTTCATTAATCAAATCAAACTCGGTATGTACACATTTCGTCTTTCAGCCTGACCCAACAAATGATCAACCAAGTGCTGCTTACTGCCAGACTTTTGAGGACTTAGTGGCCCCTCGTTGGCGAGAAGTCAAGTTGTATCCTGATATGCTGGGCCTTGTTGAGGTACCACAAGAGCCAACCCTGTAACCCATATTGCTTCATTTGATATCTGTTGAGGTACGATAAACCCATGGAGTTGCTTGCACTAAGGATTTTCCACACAGGGTTGCACAGGCCATGTCAAATACCGTTAGGAAGTCCACAGCAATGTCTACTAGGCAAAGTGGGCCATCTTCTGTGGGGTATGCCTGGTCAGAGCAACTCTTCAAAACATCGTGAGTTCGCCATATACTTCCACTGAGACAATTTCTCACTTTTCCCAGGTCTTCTGATGTAGAGTCCTGGATCTTTGTGGCTTGGCTAAGGTTTCCATGTACTGGTGGTCTTGAACAGTGTCCCAACTTGTAAACTCAGGTAAACAGAGTTGGATGTAAATCTTGTTCTTTGTAGCCTCACCTAGGATAATGTGTGAACCCCCTGCAGACATCATTGGATATAGAGGCACACCCAAGAGAGCCTTCTTGCTAGCTTTAGCATCACCAAAAGAGTAGGTGAGCTGGGCGGTCCTCCTCACTTTTAGGTGATGATCACGACAAGATTCTCATGTCCAGTGCGAGTTTTGTGGTACTACCTGCATAGGATTAAATATTTAATGCTTGACTTCCAGTGACTTCAGTAGTACAAGCAGGAGCAAGAAGGCAGTATTCAAAAATACTGTCTCATTTTGTCTTTTGGAGGTCATCAAGTGGGTGGGCAAGTAGTCTGGCAGGGTTGACGATTCTGTACCCTTGGCAAGGGCTCATGAAATTAGGGGCAATGCTGCATCCTCGGCATTCCAGGAACTTCTCTGTCACAGGTACTTAAGGCCATTGTCTGGCATCACCAAAGCATCTTTACCTTGTTCTGCCAGAAGAAAGTCAAATTCAAACCCTTGGATACTTTCTCCTCAGGACTTGGAATGGCTGTTTAACATGCAGCTGGCGAAGCTCTACTAGGCCAGAATAACATCTTTCTCCAGGCTTACAATGTTGAAAAGTTGTTGAAGGAAAGGTGACTGGTGTTCTTTTCCTTTATCATCTTCCACCCAACATCCAGGGATTGTATTGTCATGGCTAGGTCAGATGCAGGTGGGATGCACAATACAGCTTCCAAGCATGGGCTTAAATTTATTAGGTAGATGTTACTCCCTCTTTCCCTGTTTTAACAAGAGACCCTGGTGGTAGAAAATATTATCGGGCTTTCTCAGTAAAATGCTACCTTCCCAGCTTGTCTTTCTGTCCCACATAGGAAACAAAAGTTCACATTTTCCTTGAGTAAGTTTGCAAACAAGCCCTACTCATGTGTGGCATCACATACATCAGTCTGGTTGTTGGAAAGCTGCTATGTTCAGGTGGAGGAACACCACCCGTCTTGTTCCTTGGACAGTACCTCCCACATAATAAGTAATTCTCCATTTAAAACTATCAAATTTATCCCTATTGCTAAAGAAAGAGTGGATACTGTATACCAGGTGAGTTGGTAGTTCCCCCTTCCCCACATTCACCTGTCACAAATTAACTGTCTTGTTACCTAGCTAAATGACTGGACCTGCTTTTGTGGAAGGTACATCCTTTTAAAAGACCAAAGGTTTGTATATTTAGAAAAAATGAAAATTATTTTCAATTTGTGATTTTTCTGTTATGTGACCATATTCTTCCAGGAACATGGGTACAGTTATAAATTCACTGAGTGGGATTCCATTCCTGCATCAGGATGAGCTTACACTAAAGTTATACCTGGCACTGCAGAGGACTCATCAAAAGTAACAAAGAAATCAATAGTTTCCCGAAAACAAAGTACCTTACATATTGACAGGTCTGTGCTTAACCACCAAGTAGTGGTTGAATCGGACCATTTCTGTATTTCCATGGGTTGTCTGAAGCATTCGTTGAGCTTCAATAAGTAACAGCAAGAGTATTAACCAGACCACTCAGCTGATTTATTTAGTTTTTACAGGCTATCCAGAAGGATTTATCAATAAGTGATAAAGTTAGATTTTATTCTATTACATTACATCCTACAAATTTAATAATTGGGTAAATAGTAAATTATAGAAAATCTGGTAAAATTGTTTCCAAAACTACATTTGTTGTTGATTATCAGACATTCACACAAAAAGGTGTGTTAATTGTATCCCCCTACAGTCTGCAGTACAGTATAGTGATTGGATCCTGCAGGCTATACATCAAATACCCTTGGGTCAAACACGAGTGACCATTTCTAAGACAAAGTCAAAATTTTTTTGTGTGTGTCTTTCTGAAATGATGACTTCCCTCTACAAACATTGGGCTTGATTCATTTTAGTTTGTTATCATGTTCGTTGTTCCTTGTATTTTGCCATTTATTGATTTTAATGGATTTTTGACCAATAGAAATATCTGCTTTTGATCTTGTTGTAGTAGAGTTGCAGCTTTGGGTACTATATTTTTACTATGTTCATGGCCTGGTCGTATATGATATTTCAGATTTGTGACCTTTAAATTACTGATCTCCTCTAGCTTATAATAAACTCCCTCACTGTACAGTGGATTGAACTTTCTTAGATATACAGTGATATTTATTAAATAAGTTTTCACCTGTGTTATCATTGGTTGTAGTGAATGTGTCTAGATTCAAGGTACAGTAATTTCAAAAATTTTTATTTAGGCTATCCTACAGAATTTCTTAGGTAAGAGGTGAACATATGAGCAGTAAAAAATTTAGGAAGTTGGACAGCAAATTGGTCTGAGGTCAAAGGGAATGGATGAAAAGCAAAATGCAGGAAGCACTGCTGCTGAAAGCCAGACATCATTGAGGAAAAGACTTGCTTTCTCAGTATCTCCATCCATCTGCTGAGGTTGAAGCAGTTTAAAAGTGCAGCAGTTTTAATACTCAAAGTTAAAAGTAGAGTTCAAATATGTATATCACCTATGAAAACTGGTAGATTCAACATCAAACAGTTTAAACTTCATATAAGTAAAATTTATTCAGCCCTCTCATTTGTTGCATGCAGATAATTATTTCATCTGCTACAAACTGATTGCCACTGCCTGTTTTTCAGTAAAAAAAAAAAAAGAAAGACAAATGGCCTCAAAATGCTGTAATGTCTGTAAGCATAATGTGAAGTGGCCAGCAGGCTGAAGTTCCAGTTTTCTATTGACCTTCATAAGATCAAAATAAGGGGATAACAGAACAAAATTCTTTTGTGAAGAGCATGACCTTTAAACCCCCTTTATCTAGAGCCTTGGCCTCTTACTCAAAAGCTTAATGAGATGGCTGTCATTAGAAAACTGTAATATCATACAAAGTAGGAGGTACGCTGGTGTTAAACCAAATTGTGAGGGTACAGTAATTATAGTAATGTTTCCCCTGTAATACAGGTTACTCCTTTAACAGTTGCTATACTTTATTAGCTAGTGTTAGTCTTCCAGAATTAAAACACCCTCAGAGCTGTATTTAAGCATTGAAGAAAATTTTGTGTGATCGTGAATAAGTAATAGGGAATTTGTTTGGTACAGTTTTGCCAAATGTGGCACACTTATCAGACAGTTTTCATTTAAAAATTTAGCTCAGCTCCTTTTTATTATTATTATTATTATTATTTTTCTTGTTTGGGGGTCTCACTGCAGTCATTCTATTTACAGACACCAGAAAGGGATCCTTGTGCTCTGTTCGTATCCTTTGGAGAGACTATCAACCAAGATGTTGCCAAAGAAATTATGGAGTTTGCTACAACTGCAGAAGATATAAGTTTTGGACTGTAAGACTTGGCTTTTGTTTTATTTAGCTGTATAATTCTTTTACTTCACAATTTTGGATGATCTGAAACTGTTATTTCTTTTCTGTTATTGCATTGAAAGACAACTGGTCATTTAAGACTAGTCATTGGATTTTAAGAAGTTTCATAATTTCAGCTAATTTCAGAGATGATTACTTTACCTTGTATACCCTTTAGGTTTTAAACCCTTTCGCTATTCAAAAGATCTTTTCACTAACTTATGTCTCCCTAGATTTTATCATAAATATTAAACAGGATGAAATGGCTTAACAGTACTGATTCGGTCTTGTTTTGTATTAACTGCTTTAGTAATTGCATAAAGACACTTTTTTTTAATATGTACAGTACTGAAACTTGGCAGTTGACATTTGGAAGGTGTTCCTAATGATATTGTTTGTTCCATAACTACTTTCTCTCACATTTAATAGTATTTTAATATATTTAATACTTTCTTTCAGAAAATGCCACTTGAAGTTTGATAGTGAGGAAAAGGCTCTGGAGATGGAATCTACAGCAGCTGAAGTGGAATTCACAGATAATAAAGCTGCCGTCAATAATGCTTTTAGAGAATACCTTAAGTAAGTAAATTCCTTTTGTTGGTTTTAACAGTAAATCATATTTATGGTGTAGAGTCTAATTTTTTCTGAGATTTGATGGTTTTTTTTGATGTTTTGAGTAATAAATAATTTTTTGGTCTTGATGTTAGCATGTAAATAAGCAAGGAATTTTAAGGGCAGTTTTCTTATTTGAAAGATTGACTAATAAAAGGCTATTCATTTAATGTCTTTTTTTTTTTTTTTTTTTTTTTTTTTAAATAAAACTATTGATATTAACCCTTAAATGCCTGTTGGACGTAGCAAACGTCGACTAAAATTGTCTGTTGAATGCCGAGTGGACGTAGCAAACGTCGACTTCAAAAAATTTCAACCTTCGGTCAACTTTGACTCGACCGAAATGGTCGAAAAACGCAATCGTAAGCTAAAACTCTTACATTCTAGTAATATTCAATCATGTACCTTCATTTTGCAACAAATTGGAAGTCTCTAGCACAATATTTCGATTTATGGTGAATTTTGAAAAAAACTTTTTTTTCTTACGCCCGCTGTAACTCGGCTGAAAACTTCAGAAATTCTTTCGTCATTTTGTCGTAATTTTTGCACTGTTCTATATTAGCCGTTACATAAAGTTTTATATATGAAAATGTGTGCAATTTCATGTACAATACAACAGAAAATAACCCATGGTTATAGCTTTTATCAGTTTTGAAATATTTTCATATAAATCACGATAACTGCCAAAATTTCAACCTTCGGTCAACTTTGACTCGACCGAAATGGTAAAAAAACGCAATTGTAAGCTAAAACTCTTACATTCTAGTAATATTCAATCATTTACCTTCATTTTGCAACCAATTGGAAGTCTCTAGCACAATATTTCGATTTATGGTGAATTTTTGAAAAAAACTTTTTCCTTACATCCGCGCCAGAAATTCTTTCATCATGTTGTCGTAATGTTTGCACTGTTTTATATTAGTCGTTACATAAAGTTTTATATATGGTAATGTGCACAATTTCATGTAGAATACAACAGAAAATAACTCATGGTTGTAGCTTTTATCAGTTTTGAAATATTTTCATATAAATCACGATAACTGCCAAATTTTAAAGCTTCGGTCAACTTTAACTCGACTGAAATGGTAAAAAAACGCAATTATAAGCTAAAACTCTTACATTCTAGTAATATTCAATCATGTACTTTCATTTTGCAACAAACTGGAAGTCTCTAGCACAATATTTCGATTTATGGTGAATTTCTGAAAAAAAAAAAAAAATTTTTTCCTTGCGTCTGCTGTACGTAACTCGGCCGAACATCTCAGAAATTCTTTCGTCATGTTGTCGTAATGTTTGCATCGTTTTACATTAGTCGTTACATAAACTTTTATATATGAAAATGTGTGCAATTTCATGTAGAATACAACAGAAATTAGCTCATGGTTGTAGCTTTTATCAGTTTTGAAATATTTTCACATAAATCACGATAACTGCCAAAATTTCAACCTTCAGTCAACTTTAACTCGACCGAAATGGTAAAAAACGCAATTGTAAGCTAAAACGCTTACATTCTAGTAATATTCAATCGTTTACCTTCATTTTGCAATAAATTGGAAGTCTCTAGCACAATATTTCGATTTATGGTGAATTTTTTAAAAAACATTTTCCTTACGTCTGCGTGGTAACTCGGCCGAACATCTCAGAAATTCTTTCGCCTCGTTGTCATAATATTTGCACCGTTTTATATTAGTCGTTACATAAAGTTTTATATATGAAAATGTGCGCAATTTCATTTATAATACAACAAAAAATAACTCATGGTTGTAGCTTTTATCAGTTTTGAAATATTTTCATATAAATCACGATAAATAGAAAAAATTCGACTTTCGGTCAACTTTAACGCGACCGAAATGGTCGAAAACTGCAATTGTAAGCTAAAACACTTACAGTCTAGTAATATTCAATCAATTAGCTTCATTTTTCAACAAACAGGAAGTCTCTAGCACAATATTTCGATTTATGGTGAATTTAAAAAAAAAAAAAATTTTTACGTCCGCGTGTTACGAATTTATGCATCATTTTGTGATAATATTTTCTCTGTGTTGCTTTGATCGTTTTAAAATTTGTTATATACCAAAATCATCGCAATTTAGTGTACAATACAACTAAAAAAAAAAGTAAGTCATTAGCTTTAACCGTTTTGCTTACAGCGCGATTTGTGTACAATTATATGCGAGTTTTTTTTTTTTTTTCGATGTCATATATTCTAATATTTATATATGATAATGATATTTTTTTTCGTTTCTGATGGTTGCATACTAAACTTCAGGCAATGACAAAAAAAATTAGCCAAAAATGAACTTTTAATCTTAAAAACTAAGCGTGCTGTGATTTTTGAAAAAACTTTTTTCCGCAGCGCTAACTCACTGAACGTCGCGGCATACGGGAGACATTTTTGTAAATAGGGCTTCGGCGTTAAAGGGTTAATAACTTGTGTACATCGTTAATTGTATAGTAAGGTATAACCACATTAAGGATACCTTAGTAAGCTGTGGTCTTTGTAAACAACTTAATAATTGGATCAGTAATTAGAGCTCCTGTTAGTAGGTAATTTCCTCTTATGGTGGCAAAGCTTGAAGTAACCTTTAAATTCAATTTTCAACAAATTGGAAGGCATTTATTCCTGAAGTAATAAAGTTCATAATTTTATTTATATTGTACAGTTGTTTTATGCATTGTATGGTTATGAAATCTTCCATAGGCCATGTGGTACTCATGGTTCAAAGTTATGTCATTAATAAGAAAATTCAATTTCAGGAAAGCGGAAAAGCGGTCACTAAATAGCGATGATGAAAGCCCTTCTTCCAAAAAGAAAAGGGTAAGTAATGTCTATTGTGTTTTACAAGACTCTTTTTGGTTGTAAATTCCAGTCATTGAGTTAACAATTTTCATCTTGGTTGCCTTTGCATTTTTTTTATTCCTATTAAAAAAACTTGGAATTTTTTACCAAAGCCAGACTTCTTGGTCATAATACAGTATCCTGTATGTGTGTTTTTGGTAAATCGCAGGCATTTTTCCACCCATAGTGAAAATTATGCCAGTTTTGTTTTTATGCAGTTCCTTAGTTATTCTGCAATTTTTTAAATTTTTAATTTAACCATTCACTTTAGAATACATTATAATTTAGTTTGAGGTTATATTATAATACCAAATACAGGTAAACTTTCACTATTCCAACAACTTATGGACCAGAGGTGTCCCTGGTTGTAACTGAAAATTCCACGTTATAGAAGGATTACATCTGAACAATTATATCTAACCATTGCATAATTTCTTTAAACAATCATGTACATTATATAAATGCGTAATTAGTTCCAGCGGGAATACCAACCTACACTCATAGATGGAGTACTTAGCACAAAGCATTAGGCAGCTGTCTACTGACTTTAAAATAAAGTTTTAATCATGCCCACTTTGAAAGACTTTCAAAGTTTTAGAATTTCCTAATATGGTAGTAAAATATTTTTATGCTCTGAAAGTTGTATATTTATTTTGTAGATTGACAGTGTTATGTTACACATTCTTTTTTGTATGAGCCATAGTTAATGCTCAGTTGTTGAATGATTGGAAGTTGAAAACTTACTGAAGAGCAAGACTGTTGGTTGTAGTGAACAGTTACTTTACCTATTCACCTCTTTGTGGAGTTTTTCCAGATGTTTCCCTCTGTGTTTTATGGTCTGATGAGTTCTGTCACTTGTTCAGTTGGTTATGGTTTTTTTCTGTTCTGAAGTTTATTTGTTGCCGGGTTCAGTTTCTGTGGAGGGGTGTATAGGTTTCCTTACAATAAGTAAGCTGGGTGGAAATTATGATTAGCCTCAATATTTGTTCTTTCTCTAATGAAACTTCAGTTATTATTGATCTTAGTGTGCCTAATAATATTGTAGAACCTCTGAAGGGGAAAATTCAGAGTTACAATATATTGCAGTCACTCAAATTAGCAATGCCGGGTTGTTAACCCAGTCTTGTAATTGCATGACTGAGTCTGTTTCTTTTTTATCTTCAATTTCAAAGACATTGATTGTTAAAATAATTTGTCGTGGAGTATGATTGTTTCCACAGAAAATATGGAACGTTTGTTCTTGTGATAAGAACTTTGGGCATGCAGTGAAGCTCTCATTAGTGAATTTGCAAAATCGTTTCAAGATCCCAGTATAAGACCAGAGGAATTTGTAATTGCTTGTTGTCATGCTCAAAGTTCTTGAAATTTTGTGTGCTATCCAAACTAACCTTTGATTTTCATGCCTCTGCAAACATAATTTTTATTTGGCTATCCTTACACATTTTTATTTGCAAAAGACTATTTTTTCACTTTTCTTTCTCCTCACAAATCTTCAATCTTTTCCTTCCATTGGCCACAAATGATGGCTTCTCCATTCATAATTCATTTTATTTTATCTGATGTGGCATTCTGGTGATGTATTTCTTCCATTTATTTGTGTGAAATACAGCTGTAAATATTTTGCTGTAGGCAATTTCTGCTTTGCATTAAAGAATGATTCTTGTAATGTTCCTCTGCACTTTCTAATGAGTATTATGTTCCTTGCCCCCATGGGTTTTGAGCTTTTATTTTCTATGGAGAAGTTTTGTTCAGTATTTTTATAAGCAAAGCTTGGAAAAGGCTTGTTTAAATGAGATTTTCATTTAGATATACCTCAGTTTAATGACCTAGTTGACACAGTAGCTATAGATTCATCTGGCATTATGCTAGCACTGGTTCTAGCATCTAGAGCATCCTTCTGACATATTCTGTAGGTTACATTCATGACAGCCTTTAGTAGGAATCATTTTTAGGTTATGAATTTTAGTTGTGGAAAATATCTCATTCATAATGAGAGATGAGAATTTCAGCTGTTTAAATGCTTTAATGGTTGCTGTGTATTTTTGTTATCCTCCTGGCAATTACTTTATTCCCTCCTGAGAGGTTATATTAGAGGTGTGCTCTTAGCAGATACTACTACTGTAGTTACATGAGCAAATAAGAAAAACTCATCAAAACTCATTTTTTTTTAATTTGGAACTTATTTACTTGTGTTGGAGTTTTATGACCCCAGGTTTGTTGTTTATTGCTGTCTCTGTTTTGAAGTGTTATGGCCCCAGGTTTGCTGTTTATTGCTGTCTTTATGTATATAATACTTGCTTTATGTCGAGTAAACTGTATATAAGGTACTTCATATGTTCATATATGGAACAAACTTTGGTCTTAACGTAAGGATAAATTCTCTGGCACAAACTGGAGTATGGTTAAAAATAACACAAGGAATTGGTGGCAACAGGCATCAGCCAAAAGTGGAGTAAGAGGAAGCTACGCGACCTGCTTTACCCCCACTATGCGTCATCAAATCATTTTCTCTCTAACCATCTTCGTAGCAAGACAGTTCGGTGCCCATCTTTTGCAAGAAGCCGGTTGTTTTGTACTTCCTGCCCACTTATGCCTATGGCGTACTGATTTTTCTTTCTTTATTTGTTGTGTGTATTTTGTGCGATTTTGAGCCTGTTTTACTTGCATTTCCCAAAATGCAAGCCCGTGTTTCAGTTAAGCCTCCCAGGCGTCAGAAACAATGTCCTGGAGATAGTAGCAAACCTTGTTCCCGTTACTTTTCTTCTTTGTCTGCAGACCCACATCCCACTTGCTTCTTCTCACAAGTGTTGGACATTGCAAGGCCTATCGGGGTACCAACTCTTTCTGGCCTTTTGTCTCACTGCATGTCGTCTCGTATCCCAGAGACTTACAGCATGACAGTTTCCAGCTCTACTGTTTTGGTGACGTCATCTCAACTGACGACGACTCTGCCCGGGGCTGTTCCCAGTGCTACAGTCTCCATGATGTCACCCCAAGTGTCAACGACTCTCCCAACACCTATCTCCGTGCCGTCTCCTTCCAGGCAGGGTCTGTCATTGTCCTCCCTCAAGTCTCCTATGTCTGCTCCCTCCATTTCTCGTCCAGGCTCTTTTTGACAGAGTTGAAAGTGTGTTTCTCAAGAAGGACGACCATGTTGAGCTTCCAATATCCAAGAAGAGACATTGCAGATGGCCTTCCTTGTCCTCTTCTTTTCTTCTCCTGCTTCTTGGTCATCCATTTCGCCCATCCCTGTGAGACATTGTAGGAAGAAGGATTTCATTGTCTCTCCTAGGAAGAAGTTTCACAGGACTATTGCTCTTCTCCTTCACCTGATACTCAGCTGTCCAAGCACATCCGTGTTGTTCCTGTTCCTTCTTCTTCGCATGGCCATACTGTCAGAGTAGCACACATCTGTGCCTCTCTTGCCTTAGAACCAGATCCTTAACCTATTCGGTACGCAGAACATGAATTGATTGTCCAACGAGTCCGTGGGAAGGATGTTAATGCTCCAGTTAAGAAGTCCATTGTGAAGCAACTCTCCTTCAAGTTTACGATCTAGGGATAGAGAGCGGTGCTTTCAATCACACAACCCTGGCTGTCCTTCACGTTACAACGGTCCAACGCACGACCATGATTGTCCATGCTCTCAATCTCTCAGCCATAACCATTCTACATGGAACCGCAGCTCAGCACATGGCCATGACCATTCCTCAAGGAATGACAGCCCACCCAACAGCCATGACCATGCCTCAAGGAACAACAGCCCAACAAACTGCCGTGACCGTAATCCGCGTTCCTGATCTCACAGCCGTGGCTGTTTTACTAGAGACAACAGCCCTACACGGCCGCACAACCTATCAAGACATTTATATACTCATCATAGTTCTCGCTCTCGTTCTCGCGGGAGTGATCAAATTCAAGACAAGGCTACTCCTCGTTCTGTAGATCTATAGGGCCTCAAGAAGTTCGTGGAACCTAAACAAGCCTATACAGTACTCCACTGGTAAATAATGATGTTCTGTCTCCCCCTGACTCTGCCGACAGACCTTGGCCCAGAGGTTGAAGATACAGATCATAAGGAATTTATGACTGCTTATACCGAGGTCGTTAAGTGAATTCCCTCGTCTCTGGGATAGATAATTCACTCTATTCCAGTAGATCCTTTAAGCTACTTCCTTCGACATTACCTTGACACAGACGCTTTCATGCAACCTCCAAGGTTTCTTTACAGCCTGAACTAGTTAATCCAGATGTGTTTCATTTAGACACTTTAATGCAACCTCCAAGGTTTCTTTACAGCCTAAACAAGTTAATCCAGACCTGGTTCATTTAGGCGCAGGCATTACCTTAGACCGAATTAAAGTAGACGGTCCGTCCTTCACTCATCAAGAGGCGTTTGCCTTGGAATCAACTGTTAAGTCAGCTTTCCGGGCCACTTCATGGCTTAATTTATGGGCAACAACAATGTCTCAGATCTCTTCCACTTCAGTGGGCAACACTGAAGAGAGTGCTGCCTTCTTTAGGTTGTTAAAATCTGGTGATAAGACTATTTCTTCCATGGCTTACTTAACAGCTAATGTGTGGGCTGATTTACTACTAAAAAGAAGAGCTGCCGCTCTTTCCCAGGTTTTGAAATTCATCAGTACGGATTCCATTCTAGCTTTTCTAGCTTTACGGAATGGGGATATCTTCACCTCTGCATCTCTCTTCCCCAAGGATCAGCTTGACAGGCATAGAGCAGACAATAATGATCATCATGTACATCAAGCTGTTACAAAATCATCTGGCCTTTTTCGTGTTGGTACTTCCAAACCAAGACCTCACTCTAGTTCTTACGCGTCACCTAAGAGACCTCAAAGTGCGGCAGTACCACGCAGAGGTCGTCAACCCTTTCAGCCCTGCCCTTCCAGGCCCAGAAGAGGAGGCAGAGGCAGAGCTAGAGGAAGTAGACGAAAGAGTGGGCAGCTTGGCAGCATTATGGAGCAGAGACCTGGGTAGTAGAAGTTTATTGGTGGGATATCTACTACCCTTCGAGTTTACTCTTCCCCTTCACCAATCAACGTACGCCCCAGGGTCACCAAAGCTTCTAGCTCTCCAAGAGGAAGTGAAGAAAATGATGGTAAAGGGGCTGTGGAGGTAGTTCAAGAACCTTTTCCAGGTTTCTACAGTCGCATCTTTCTGGTTCCAAAAACAATGGGCGATTGGAGACTGGTAATAGACCTGTTGACTCTTGACCCTTTCCTCAGGAAGAAGCGATTCAAGATGGAAACCCAACACTGTTCTTACAGCCATCTGGAAGGACAATTTCATGCTGACAGTAGACCTGAAGGATGCATACTTCAAGATTCCAATTCACCAATCACCCAGGAGGTTTCTTCACTTCAACCTTAGAGAGCACTTCAACCTTAGGGAGATAGTCTACCAATTCAGGGTTCTTTGCTTCGGCCTGTCAACAGCCCTACAGGTGTTTGCAAGAGTGTTCACCCAAGTCTGAATTGGTGCTCATTCTCATGGGATACATATCTTCAGACACTTCGACGACTGGCTAGTCCTCGCAAGTTCTTGGGTAAAGCTAATCCAAGACAGGGATTGTCTACTCCAATCTTGTCGCAGCTTAGGCATTGTGATAAATCTGGAGAAGTTGAATCTTTCACCCAGTCAGGGGATTCTTTACCTGGGCATGATCGTAGACATGACAGCTGCAAAGGTGTTTCCATTAGATCAAAGAGTGGACAAGCATAGGAGCATAGTGCAGTCCTTCTTGTCCAAACAGAAGCATCCAGCTCATCAGTGACAAGTCATCCTAGGGTACTAGTCATCCTTAGAAAAGGGGTTCCTCACGGTTGTCTGCACCTTTGCTCTCTTCAATGGAGGCTGAAGGAATTTTGGTCCCCTTCGAGGGATACCCCCATGCTTCTGGTTCCTCTTTCGAAAGAGATAAGGCAAGACTTAGCAAGGGGGCTAGATGGCAAGAACCTGACCATATGAGTATCCCTTCACTCTCCACCTCCCGAAATCCTAGTGTTCTCGGATTCTTCGTATGAAGATTGGGGAGCACACTTGGAAGATCTCTTAACATCAGGACTGTGGGGTCTCCAGGAGAAACAGCTTCTTGTCAACGTCCTGGAGCTGAAGGCAGCCTTCCTAGCATTTCAGGAATTTCAAGAAAGGGCGACAAGGCATTCTGTGGACCTCACGTCCAACAACGCTACAGCAGTAGCTTATATAGTCAACAAACGAGTGGCTAGTGTGCCGCCAACTTCATGAATTGACTAGACAATTACACCAGTGGGCAGTCTCCCATTCAGTAGATCTCTCAGCCAGATACATGCTAGGCAAGAGGAACGTTTTGGCAAACGAGCTGAGCCGTTGGGGTCAGGTACTGGGGAAGGAATGGTCACTTCATCAGTAGGTAGCGGAAAGGCTATTCCATCTGTGGGAAAGGCCTACGGTAGACCTTTTTGCAACAGGGTAACAGAAAACTAGAGGTTTTTTGTTGGTCTTTCCAGACCCCTGAGCCATGGCAGAGGATGCCCTTCAACATCCCTGGGACAACCTGGAAGCATACGCCTTTTCACCCCTTTTGCCTAGTCCATCAAGTGATCAACAGAGTGATGATCTCCCAGAACCTCAGGATGACCTTAGTGGCTCCCTTTGTACACATGCAGAATGGTTTCCCGATCTTCTAACCTGGTTGACTGAAGCTCTGAGAGAGATTTTGCCATGGCACAACCTTTTTTGCCAACCACACAGAGAGGTTTTGCTGATCGGTAAGGTCCCTATCTCTTCACGACTGGAGACTATCAAGTATCTTGCGAGCAAAAGGCTTTTCTTGTAGAGCAGCAACGGAGATGTCAGGTTACCTCAGAAGATCGTCTGCAGCTGTGTATCAAGGAAAATGGGCAGTCTACTATGGTTGGTACCTCCAAATAGGGACTTGACCATGGTGACCTTATGAACCCTTGCAAGGCTCAACAGACAGGAATTTAACCCTCAAGATAGTTTTGTTACTGGCCTTGGCTGCTTCAGAGAGGGTTTGTGAATTACATGGACTTTTACTGTTAAACATGAGGGATTGGAGTTCCATAGGCTTTGAATTTGCCCTGGAATTCGTAGCTAAGACTCAAAATCCCTCTATTCATGATGACAGATTTGAGTCTGTCTCAATCCCCTCTCTCCAGGATTTTGTTGGTGATGACCCAGACAAATTGCTGTTATGCCCCATCAGGGCACTGCGTAGCTATCTAAAAAGGACGCAGCATCTCAGACCTGATAACCGAAGACTTTTTTGTTAGCACAGTCCGGAACAAGAAAGAAGTGCCCAAGAATACTATCTCCTTTTGGTTACTTGAAGTGATTAGGCAAGCTTACACCTTTGCTTCACATTCAGATACCAGTACAAGAGCACATGATGTTTTGGGTCTAGGCCCTACCATTGCTTTCAAGAACTTGTCGGTTCACAGGATTTTGAAGGCAGGTACCTGCTTCACCTAACTACCTTCACATCCTTCTATCTGTGGAACGTTGCCCACAGGTCCATGGACACTTTTACTTTGGGTCTGGTGGTGGTTGCTCAACAAGTTGTGTAGCTCATCCAGTGCCCCTGGCAGGACAGTTTAGTATCTTACCTATGATGTTAGATATGGAAATGAGAGTGAATGAGATTAGTGGTCTTCTTCCTCTCTCCTTTTTCTTATCTACCAGCAGGCAGTAGAGATAATAATACCATCATATGCTGGAACTGGTTAGGTGCAGGTGAGCAAGCTTCCCTTTTATAAAGTTTTATATGTTTTTTCCTACACAATACAAATTCTTTATAGAAGCAAGGCCCCTTCCTCTCTCTTACAAGGGGAGAGGGGAAATGGCAACAAACAAAATTGGTAGCTAACGGAGTTTTGTTGTCTCCGACAGATCTTTACCATCATCAAGACACAATGTAGGTATGTATTTCATAATCAAGTAGCCCAGATGTCTGGCTGTTCAGCAACCTTTGCTCAACAGATCAGAGGCTTTTGACTCCCTTCTATGTCCTTCGTATGGTCAGGAAGTTAACCCAGGTGATCCTAACCTTAAATCGGTTCTAAGACTTTCTTATCCTCCCTCCAAGAGTAAGTCATCCTTACATTAAGACCAAGGTTTGTTCTGTATATGAACAAATAACAAATTTTAAATCAGTTTTTGTTCTTCATAACTAACAAACCTTCGGTTTTAACGTATACTGCCCACCTCAAGCCACCCCTCATTTTTTCCTGGGCTAGAAGGAAACTGATTTGATGATGCGTAGCGGCAGTAAAGGAGGTCGCATAGCTTCCTAGTACTCCCCTATTGGCTGATGCCTGTTGCCACCAATTCCTTGTGTTGTTTTTAACCAGACTTCAGCTAGCGCCAGAGAATTTATCCTTACGTTAAGACTGAAGGGTTGTTAGTTATGAATAATACAAATTGATTTAAAATTTGTCCTACGTAGCACTAAAAAGCTGATGTGTGGTGAGTTCAGAGTCCAGTAGAAATTTACCAGTGTTGGGGGGATTGTTTCACAAATGCGTCTTGTTTATGTTTATCTTTGATCATTATAAGTAGAGAACACAACTATTACAGCAATTATGCAACATGTACATGAAATTTAATTTCAATACTGAGGACTCACTACGTATTTCATAGCCGCACATCTTTTTCATGCATTGTGAGACAATAGAGAATTTCAAACCCTTTATTGGAACTTTCAGCCATATGCATTGAAGAGTTTGTATGTTACAACATTTAACCAAACTTGTTATGAGACGTTTGCAATAGATTTAGCCTAATATAAATTGAAAGCATAGAACTTTTTTAGTTGGAATGTTTTTCGTAATATAGGAATTTGTATTGGTTTGAGGTGATAATTTTAGCAATACTGAAGTGTTGTTTAACGGTCTTGTAAGTTGGTTTCATTATTGCAGGACTCAGATGAAAATGGAGGTGATACAGAGGAAATGGAGGAAAATGCCATGGGAGATCTTGAGGAAGAAAATGAAGAGCCTCAAGAATGTAATGAAAATGATGATGATGACGGTGATGACGATGTTTGAGTCATGCACATCAAAATAAACTTATAAGTGTCAGGACTAGACAGATCTGGTCTTAGATGCAATCCGTGTTTAAATTGTGGCCAGAATATTATGCACCAATTTGTAATGAATGTCTCTCAGTGTTCTTTATTAGATTGTGGGATCCACACTTTGTTCAATTACATTCTGTAACTTTTTAAAATAGGCCTTTTATTCTTAAACCTCCTTTTTTGTGTTGCAAATTTCTGGCCCCTTTTTAAGAATATTTTGAGCTGTTGAATTAGGGTAGTTATTTAAGCTATTACTTTTGGTAAGCCTTCATTATTGATATAAACATTATAGACAGCTTGGTAACAGAAATGTTTATCATAAAATCTTTGTTTGAAAAGTGCCAAGTTTGTCTTACAGTATTAAATCTAGATCAACTATATTAAGTAATGAATGATATATTCATACCATTAAGACCTGTTTTATAACATTACAGTTATGTACTACCGCTGTATTATGTTCAGTAGAAGCCCATGCTTCCTTGTAATACAAGTTCTACATCTCTTCACAAGAGACTTGGAAAAGAGAAAGACGAAATTGTAACTCCAGTGTATATATATATATCTTAGTGCATTATATGATGATGAATTCACAAACTAGTTTGCTAACCTCTTATAGTCATAGAGGAATGAGTGAAAAATTATCTTAATGGAAGCAATTTCTTATGCATTTATTTCATATGAATTTAAATGCATTTGTTGTTTTCTTGAACTACTGTTGACTGGAAGATTTGAAATGTCAATTAATAGTGAAGTTTGCATGACTAATGTCAAAATTAATAGTACTCTCAATTTAGAAGAGTACAACCAAATCCTAATAAACAGCAGTAGTAGAAAAAGCAGCAAAAATTTCTGCAATGTTTGAGAAATGGAAGAAATAGGAGGCCAGTTTGTAAAACAAGTGTGTAGAAGAAAACAGAATTTGACACATCGGTTGTGGCCAGCCAGTGAAAAATTGGTGGTACATTTACTAAGAGCATGGATAGCATGTTACCACAGTGCATCATTCAGCTACAGAACTTGACATGGAACCTGAACCATCATCTCTTCCACATAATCCACTTGAGTAAGACATGGTTCAAATTCCTTGTTAGAAAATAGGTCCCATAGCTTGAATGACTCGCTGTAATGCCTATTTTTAAAAAGCTGTGCAGTACAGTAAAGGTGTCCAAGTAAGTTTTTGTCACCCTTGGCCTTACTGTACTTGTTACACCTAATCATGACAGTTTAGGTGAAATTTTTGTATCTTTGTACATTATGCAATGAAAAGATGGTCTATTAGGAGTGATGTTTCAGCATGTTATAGTGGTCTTTGGTTGAAAGTTAAATGTCTGATCTGGAAGCATAGTGTTAATTAAAATCTGCCAAGTTTGGAGATGGAAAGGTGTCATATTTTACATTTTTCTATTATCTAATGAAGAACACCTGTCATGTTTAAGACCACATAATTTAAATTGATTTTGACGTTAATAGAATCTAGATTAGCAGTTTTTGATGTATGAAATCAAACCTTAATAACAAACATTAAAGTGCACCAACACAAAACTAGTTTGAAACCTTGAAAAAACCCCCAGTATGTTACTTTCTAATGCCAGGTCATCAGACCAGACATTAATATATCGAATTCCATTATATTACCAACAGGCTAATATTTCTGTTGACATGAGCATTAGTCTGCATCATTGTCTGTACAGCATTTCGATATTTGTCTTTCAGATCTGGTTAGGGTTGGAGCAATTTGGACCAAATTCTCTTGACCCTGTGCAATATGTGCTTTAATTCTTAAGCAAGCAAAGTATTACTCAGAGAAGCACAATATTTTCCATACACTAACTGTACAAAGGACAGCCAATATCCCAATAATTAAATGTAAATTGCAAAAATTTTAGGTTTATGCCAAATTTCACCATAGTACGAGAGTGGTTTTTTCTACTGTTAAGTAATAGAATTAAAAATAAGGAAATATAAGATTCCAAAGTAAATAATAGTCTTAGGAAAAGCAAAGTAGATGAGCAGAGAAACACAAGTTTAAACGGTTAATTTAACAAACATCCAACTTCAGATAGACAATTTGTGATGAACATCTCTTGACCAGGACCAAGTACCAGGTGCCGGCTCTAATCCTTTGTCAAGCTCACCATTACCAACCCACACTGTCACAGCAGATATTCACCACACATTCAGGAAAGGCGAAAAGTGAGAGTAAAGACACTTAATTTTTTATTTGTTTATGAAAACAAATGCATGCTTTTATGAGTAGAGTTCCAATTCTCTGAATAAGGTTTTTTACAGATAGAGAAAACCAAACTGCGTAAGTAAATTCGGTGTAAGAGAAAACTTGTTACTTGCTCGCTAAGTTGAAATTTTTTTGCTTTAATGTTTCACTTCTAGCTAAACTTGAACATAGAGAATCTTTATGTAGAAAAAGAATTAAAACAGCGCAAGAATAAACTTAAAAGTGAATATTCAATGCATATGAAGACCAATTGATATTATTAAATTGGGTTCACTGGAAAGAGCTTTGATCTGCCTGCTATTTTGTTACTAGCATCAGAGGTTAATATGAATAGCATATTGCCCCTGGGACTGAAAACTTTAAACAGTATTGGTTGATGCTGCTCAGTTTTGTGCAGCTTCAAATACATTGTTTGCTTGACATATTTGCATTTTAGACTCGCTGCTTCAAATGAAACGGTACCTGACAGTGTCATTAATTAAGGCTTCAGTATAAAACAAAAACCTCGTGCTCAGAATATTAAATAAGCTTTGAAATAAGTTATATGATGTGGATATAATGTTGAACTGCTGGATACCTTCTTACACAGGTGTTTAGGGAAATAAATTCTTATGTAATATGTAGACATACAGTAATTGTAACAGTTATTATAACAAAGAATCACAGAAATTCATGTAAAGAGTTGAATAGCAGACTTATGGAATGATAACCGATAGTAATAAACGGCCGGATTAAATCCAGAGTAAGATGGTAGGAATCATCAAAACAAAAGGAGAAGCACAGTAATGATAGCATTGCGTGTAAAAGTAGGACACACCCATTTGAAATAGTCATTCATGATACACCACCTGTAGGTGAAGGATGAGCCGTAGCAATCTATACCTCATTTTATGTTGTCCTAATTTCAAACAGGTCTTGGATATAGGTCCCTTGAGGAAATATTTCTATCATCCTAAACTGTGAAATCTGCCCCATAGTGGGGTAGTGCCGTCAGTGCACCTTGCTCGGTGCACTGTAGGCATTACCTAAGGCCCTTTGTAATGTCCCTTTGGCCCCTAACTGCAACCTCTTTCATTCCCTTTACTGTACCTCCTTTCATGTCCTTTCTTCCATCTTACTTTCCACCTTAACAACTGTTTCACAGTGCAAATGCGATGTTTGCCTCCTGTTGCACCTTTGTAACCTTTTATTCTCAATTTTCCTTTCAGCGCTGAATGACCTCATAGGTTCCAGCCCTCGGCCTTCGACCTAAATTGTATTTTCTATTCTCTGTGTGAAATCTGAAGCTGTGATTTGCTATGTCCAGCCCTGTGGTGGCTGAGAAGTTTCACTCTGGTTGGGTTAAACTGAATCGGGAAATCAAGAAGTAATGAGCTTTTAACTACTGCATATAACTGAAAATATATAAAGGAAATTGTCTTATACAGCCTAGGATATAGATGAGGTCTGATTCTCCCGTCTCAAGTGCAGGAAGCCAATGTGAAACTATGCATGAAGGAAATAAGAAAGGGTAGAGGAAAAGAAGAGTGGGGACAACCACAACTGACTTTTTGAAACAAAGATCGTTCGTTCCAGTTCTGATGACCTTGGATGCACCTTGAGCTTTTAAATCTGATCGTAAATAAACCAGCGAAAGCAGAAAGCACTGAGGCACCCCTATTCCTCCAACGTGGCTTGTGTTTATATAGTCCGATACAGATTAGTCTGCTACTTCAGCAAACGAATGTTTGTTCAGAGATATATATACATAAACATATAAAGTATCACCAATCCCCAGTTTTGGATTATGTGGAAAGTATGCGCCTGTTCACATTTGTACTCTGTTATGTATATGCCCTTATTCATCATAATCAACACAAAACAGGACCTATAAAGGTAAAATTCATACCAACGGATCCAAACCTTCATCTGGTGTAAGGATTTTCTGTCATATCATCTAACGAAACAAGCCAAGTCTCTTTGCCCAATAATGCTGAATAATTTCCTATCTGTAGGAAATTATATTTTTTGAGTTTTTTCCGTAATTTTAATATTCAATTCTAAAAATAGTTTGCTAAGTTTCAATGTAAGCAATCACAGAGGGAAACTTTAGTTTGTTCACCAGTCAATAGATGGTGCTGCTGGTTTTTGTTTTATTTTTTTTTTAGTTTCACTCCTTGATCTCCTTGGCTTTCCTCAAGAACAAGGTGACAAAGGAAGTCAATCAGGATCAGGAGCCATCCGAGCCAGACCTGGTTGTATACAATATACTATTGAATTTTCCCTGGTAAACCAGTAACCTTCTTCCATTTCTTCCCTCAAAACTTAATTTCACATGGTAAACTTACATCATCAAGCGAGTAAACTCTACATCACAAGCACCGCTCATTGCTAGCTACCCTCCAGGACCACTGACATTGGCCTGTAAAGTGAACACTACCTACTCGCCTCCTTGGCCACCAGTACTCAGTTTGATTCCTACAGCTGTCCCATGGTAGCATTCATACAAGAACTGCAGACCATTCTTATAAAGCAAGAATCCAAGGACATAAACTCTATCTCTGTAAGTTCCCAGTGATTGTTACACTACTTGAAACTTGAGCAGGGAGGTTCCTTTATTTTCGTGTAATATTGTTCAACTCCAAAAATCCCTTATTCTCCTTCAGAATTTGTTGGCTAGGTTATCTATGTTTGGTTTATTGGTTGAAGATTGATTGGAGTGGAGATTTTCGGGAATATGCTGGAAGTGAACTTCATGTTTTGGCTGGTGAATAAACTTCTAGGTTTTATTTGTCTTTGTCTTATTCCCAGTTATTTGTCTAGCAATGTTTTTGAAAAATATTGCGTCGGCTTTCACAGCAGAACTGTTGGCAATATGGTTAGCAGTTAAGATAATTGAAAAAGGCTTAATCATCACAAGAATTTGTAATTTTAAGCGGCTACAAGTACTTCAGGAGCCCTTCAAAATTCTCTAAGCCCCCTTTGTTCAGACAATTATTTAAATTACATGGATTCCGTGAAAACTTTGATAGTGTTTGGGCCCTGCACATGCAGTCATTAAGGGGAAAAGATAGTGAATGAGCAAATGGTGTGATCACTAACTTAAGTGTACCTGTTCCACTCGGTGATTCATAATCTGTAAAACCCATCATTTTTAGATGGCTTTGTGGAACAATGAATTTGATAACTAATTAAAACTTCTTGAACATAATGTTTGATTGTGGTGATAATATTTCACAAAGAACGCCAGACTTAAACTTTTTCCTATACTTTGGTCACACTAGTTTGACCCATGAGCATTTCATAAATAACCCACATAACTCAGTCCCACAATGTATAACAGTATTAACTGTATTAGACGTATTTTCTGTAACTGCCTAATTTTTAACCAACAAATATCGGGGGTTGGAAACAAATCCTTAAATTTCTTCTTTAATTTTCAACATTTTCAGCTTCTCGATTCACCGACATCTTGAGGAATTGTAATTAATCATTTATCTTACATAAGAACAAACCCTTTAGGCCAGTGCTATGAGAGTTAGGAATGTAAAATTAACGGTCTGCAAAAACAATCAAACTTAACTCATTTGAAATGGTTATTATTTTAACTGGCTAAACTTACGCAAACGGAATTAAAATCTTCCTTTCGCAATGAATACAAAGTTCTCAAAGTATTGGCATGTCAATGAAAATAACCACTTAGCAATAGCAATACAATACAATGGATCACTTGGACTACCTAATGAGACAATTTAGAAGGTGGTAGCGGTTACAAATATGACTAGCGAGTTATGCTACCATATATAAACATAGTCATAATTCAATTGACTGACTATGAATAAGACTGTTTAAAAAAGGCCACATGCAGGGTTGGTAAGGAAATGCTTCAGCAATATTATATTAAGATTCAAACGCTGAAAATACGCTGCTTCGTAAATCATTTGAATCTGGTATGAGGATCGAAATGTGAAGGATTACTGTTGATTTAAATGTTGAATTGTTAAGTTTTTCGTAAAGAAGAAAACTCTCAACTATATATTACGGCCGGTTCAAGCACAGGCGTGGTTATGAGATCATTCAGGTCACTTGCTGAAACACATCGCGTTCAAATGATAAATGACAGATAATAGAATGAGGACTCCTCTCGTGTGAGAGATCGGTGACTGATTCACCTAATCAAGGCTGTAAGAGTTGTGAGTGCCGTGGTATGTTTTATGCAACATTTATATGCTGGCACATAACGATAGAGTCTTAGGCATAAATTTAAAAAAATAGAAAGTCGATGTTCAACATATTTGATTAACCCTGTTTGTGCTATGCGCGCGCGTACACTCACATATTACATCTCCATCCATTCGTTATAGTTGTAGTGTTTCGCAAATGTTATTTGTATTGGATGTTTAGAAGTTCAAACGTCCAGGGTCCTTACGCTCCGCCCATCCGAGTGACGTTAGACATGAAACTCCAAGCCTCTCGAGTCTCAACTCCTGGCTTGACCTGAGGTTGTAAGTGTCTGAATCTCCTACCTGGGTGTTTCCTGTTTTACATTATAAGTATGGTTTATTTATCACGTGTTCAATTTCGGTAGCTGGAGAAGGTCAATGCTGTGTGCTAATGTATATAAATGATTTTCTTTTTCTGGGTTGATTTAGGTTATTTTTGGAACTGGTGTTTTTTCTTTAATTGGTTAATGCTAATATACACTGAACATTGCTCTTCGCTTTGCCTTTCCTTGTGGTGTTATGAATTCCAATGAATCCATGGGGTGACCTGTCTAGGTAGCTGAGGGCAATTTTTTTTTTTTGTTGGTGGGGGGGGCGGCCTGTCCAGGATCTACTATTCCAGAAGTACTCAATTTTGCCGTATGTTTTTTGTAATTTGCCATTCTCCATGCTTATTTAAACAGTAAACATCCGAGTACCCTGTTGAATAGCATTTGAAAATGTCAGTTTAGGGCGTTCAACCTGTGCAAATCGTTAACAAGGCTGTCAAACTTAGTGGTACAGTAGTTGTTTTCTACCCCTGGAGAGACTCCCAGAGCTGTTTACGCTCTTGCTTCCATGTTTTGAAACGTTAATTTTATTGTTACAACTGCAAATTCAAGTTAACTATTTATCAGTCTGCATAGTTCCAACTATATTGGGGGTATCGTGTGAACCGTGTTTTACTCCAACGTACGATTTGTGTAAGTTGTCATCTTCGTTGTTTATAATAAGTAGTGATTAGCATGGTCCAGGCGTCGTTACTGTTTTAAACATAAATTGGCGGCAAGCTTGCTTCCCTTTTCTTCTTTACCTAAATAATATTATGAATAATAATTTGAAGGATACTGTAAAGTTATATTTCCGATGTTAGTGCATATTTAGGTAAATTGTAAAACAGGCAGTCATTGTTCACTGGGAGTTTTCTGAATTCAAAAATGGCTAAGTTTGACGTTGACAAGTTTGCCTCTAATCCTTCTGCCGAACTTTCATCAGTTAGGAATGTAAAAAAAAAAATTGTTACAACCGGCTGCTCGCTTAAGATCTTTATGCGCTTAAGTATCTCCAGTAGATCAAATAGGCACAAGTTTGAGATTTGTAATTCAATCCTTACACGTTACAGTATGTGCAATTAGGTCAGGTAGGTAGTGAGGCTACTTAGTGCATTGTTTCGGGCATAAATTTGTTAATGGCTGAGCAAAAATTAGGATGGTAGCGTATTTCTCTGGAACAGGAGAAACTGCAGGTCGAAATGGAAAAAACAACTGTCTGAGGCTTGAAGCTGAGTTTGCACATATAATGGAGAAAGAAAAATAGTCTGATTTTTTTAAAGCTAAGAAATTGTATGAGGCTGAGACTGAGAAGTTAAAAGCAAGGCCCATAGATATGTCGATGAATATTAAGTAACTACTTTTTCTGATTTTTACCCTGAAGGTTTATTTTTAATTATTTAAGGAAACTGCTGATCATTTGCAATGGCCGAAGTAGCAATGGGTTTGGTTATGAAGACCAAAGCTTACTGGTCAAGCTGCACATTTTTGTAGGCATTTGGAAAATGCTTGACTGTGTGTTTTAAAAAGTTATTCTAGATTCTTTTTCTATTATCGTGGAAGGCTGCAGGCAAGCTTTCCGTAACAAAACTAAAGAGTAATGGGCAAACCTATCTAGTATTTGAATCTGAAAAAACTGATATTTCCTTAAGTGGTTAATAACTGCTATAGTTGAATTTAGTAGTGCTTGGAGAGTTCGAAAAGAAACTTCCGTTCAGTGGCAAGTTGCATATTGAAGACAGGGATGAATTTTGTTTGTTGAAGGTATTTACCTTAGCAGAAACTTGTAACCTCCTACGTGAGGTGGGTAAGAAACCAGAGCCAAATGTAAAACCATTTCCAGGCCATCAAAAATGTTAGAGAACAACGTGTAAGTTTCGTGTTTTTATTAATTTCGCACGTTCTATAAAACCTAATGAACAGGTTGTTCATAAGCCCGTTTCCCATTTTTTTTCTGGAAAGTCTAAAGATTTATTTGAGGATTTTAAATTTGAGGGAACCATTGACTGTTCACATGAAGGTGAACGGCATCCGGTAAATATTCTAAGGGGGACACGTGCAGCGCACATTGAAACGCAGGGCAGTGCAGAGAAGGCAGACTCAGGGCAGGGCAGGGCAGGGCAGGGCAGGGCAGGGCAGGTCAGCTAGGCTTGGTGCGCACATTGAGAGAAGTAGTCTGTCGTCCTATGCAGGTCCTGTGATCATGGCTGCCGCTCATGATTACCTGAGAAACCTCAGCTCAGAATCTGACTCGGAAAATGAATTCGAGAATAGTTTGTTATTATATGACATTTGTAGGGGAAAGAGATGACAATTCCGTAGTTTCAGCCATGCAGCCTTTGCCTCAGCCCCTGCAACAAAATAGAACACGCAATGTACAGTAGAGAGAGAGAGAGAGAGAGAGAGAGAGAGAGAGAGAGAGAGAGAGAGAGAGAGAGAGAGAGAGAGAGGTTAATATCTTTGTAAAAATACAGTCGAACCTATATTCCTTTTAGATATCTGGCTACTGGAGATTACTATAAAAGCATCGGTTATAATTGAGCTACCGGATGGGGGATGGAACAGTGTCAAAAATCGTCAACCGATTAGCATTTACTGTGTGGACCAACATGCAACCCCTTTATTTACCAGAACCAACAATGGAAACATGGATGAAAGTGCCATGTGATTTTGAAAGCAAGTGGCAGTTTCCACATTGTGTGGGAGCGATTGACGGAAAACATAATATGCATCCAAAAACCATCAAAGAGTGGGTCATCCTTCTTTAATTATAAGCATTCATGCTCAGTTGTTTTGATGGCCACTGTTGACAGTGAAAGCAAATTCACGACAATCGACGTGGGGTCGATGAGTCGCTTTAGTGATGGATATGTTTTTAGCAACTGCGCTTGGAAAGAAAATTGCAAGAAATCTTTGGACATCCCTAAACCAAAACCCATAGACGGTGTGGATGGAGAAATACCATGCGTATTTGTTGGTGACGCTGCCTTTCCACTGCTAGAGAGAGGGCAGGTTTGATAATAAAGTATTTAATTACAGATTGTCATTAGCAAGACAAGTCGAGTGTGCCTTTGGTATATTGGCTTCTCGATTTAGGGTATATATGCGCCCATTTACTACAAAGGTTGATACTGTTGATAATGTGGTAAAGGCGGCTTGTGTTCATAATTACTTGGGAACACATATGTCAACAGGTACACAAGAGGAACTAGAGGCACAGCCCGAGAACCAGCTGGCAGCATTAAACGCAACTGCATCTAGAGGTACTGTGCTGTCTCTGCATTTCAAGTGAGAGAGCAGTTCAAACTGTACTTCAGTTCAGAAAGAGGAACTAGAGGCACAACCCGAGAACCAGCTGGCAGCATTAAACGCAACTGTATCTAGAGGTATTGTACTGTCTCTGCATTGCAAGTGAGAGAGCAGTTCAAACTGTGCTTCAGTTCAGAAAGAGGAAGAGTCCCATGGCAAAGAGAGAGTGTTCTTAGAGGAAAATATTAGAAAATTTGAGGAAGGCATAAGTGGAAAATGGTAGTAATAATGATGGAAAAATGAGAATATAGGCAGTAGGGATTTTCATATTTTTATAAAATTAGTTTTGTACATCTATCATATAAAGGTTTGCATAGAATTGTCTGTTACTGACTACAATAAATGCATTATCCTAAAAAGATGTTTCAGTTTTTTACAATTCAGTTGTACCATCTCTCTCTCTCTCTCTCACACACATCAACGGGAAGCCTATTATCTCAGTCGTATATTTATGCTACTTTAACGTATGTTACCATACAACAATATACTGGCCATCACTGAACTGTAGAGTGGATGCAATCTTAGCCCGTATCTCGTCTTTATATGATCCTTTCACGTAATCAGAGTGGGCGGTATCATAAAGGACTTGGCGTTGGCGGACAGCCTAAATAAGTTTATCAGTGGATGACATCATGTGGATTACTGGGCGAGTTAGTTCTGTGCCGCATGTCTGCAGAAAACTGCGTTTCAAACACTGCGTGACAAAATTTCAGTGTTGCCACACGTACGATAATTATCGTATATGTACGATAAAAACGGCCTTGGTACGATGTACGATAGCATTTTCCATTATCGTACGGTTTGTACGATAATTCTAAGGCGTTGATAAGTATATAATTACAAATACAAGTGGTCGGTGAACTCCTCCATGAAACAAGCTAATTTCTAAAAAAAAAAAAAAAAAAAAAAAAAAAACGGAGCTCTGAAGCCCGGGTCTATAGCGTACTGAACGGTGCACCCTCCCTCTGTCACTGTGTTGTTGTTGTTATTGTTGTCTACCATGGCTGAGGCAAACAGTGATGATAGTGAAGAATTAGCAGCAACCCCAGTTACCTAGGAGTTAAAGTTATGCAGGGATTAAAAAATTCCGCCATACAGGAAGGAAAAGAAAGCTCAACAGCAGGGTTTTTTTCAGAGGTGTAGAAGTTTCCTTGTAGTGGCATGCACAGAAATAAAGAGGTATAATTTCAATGATGGTGTCCTGTCAAAGTTAAACTGTCTCTGTCCAAAAAATGCTCTCTCATCAGAATTCAGAGAAAGAATCTGAGCTTCCTCTGACTGTACCCCCAGATGACCACTCACTACTTCAAAAGCTGGATGATCAATGGAGAATGTTTCTCATATTGCAACATGAACTTAAACATCTCGTTAATGAGTCACCTGATAAGTTCTGGGGAGAAGTGTCCCAAAAAGAGTCTAGTTTTTCAGACCTAGCCAATTTTACTCTAACTGCTCTTTGCTTGCCGCACTCTAATGCTGAATGCGAACGAGCGTTCAGTAAAGTTAACCTCTTTAAAACTAAACAAAGAAACAGACTGAAAACAAGGACAGTTAATGGGGCTCTTCTCTCTGCTAGTTGCATCAAAGGTTCAGGAGGGTCATGTGTTCATTTTACTCCTGCAAATGATATATTTTCCAGAATAAATAATCATGCACAGTTATTACAGAACATCAGAGAACATGAATTTGATTTGGAAGAAGATTCTTAAAGACATACTTTACAATTATTATTGTTATTAATTTCTTTATCATGGGATAAGTATCAGTACCAGTCAGTCATATATATTATATTATATATATATATATATATATATATATATATATATATATATATATATATATATATATATATATATATATATATATATATATATATATATATATATTAAATTACTACTCAGTGATGCTATTTTGATTTTCGATGTTTTGGTGTGTTTAAAGGTATGTATGATGGGCCTATCAACTCCCATATCTTCGTGTTAATTCGTTATCAGTTTAGTTTACGGAAAGAAGTGACGTTCTGAGTTGTATATTTTTTTTACCACAGTGTTAATACAATATAGTAATAATTTGTTCATAACAATTGTTCATAACATTAACTAAATATTCATAATTTAATTTTTTTCGTGTTTGTAGAGAGAAATGTTTCATTTGTATTTTTTTCTTAATTATGTAAATTGCAAGATATTAATGGCTACAAAGAAATCGTACATATATTCATTATTTTGTCAAATTATAAAAATGTATTAAATATCAGAAACAGTGTAAGATAATAATTACGATAAAATCTACAATTTTGTACGATATTTTTACTGAAAAACCCATAATTTTGAGGAACCAGTACGATAATTCCAATCCAAGAGTGTGGCATCACGCAGCGTGATGCAGGGTGAAGCAGGTCTGCCCATTCGCTGTGCTGTCCTGCGTGACAATGTGCGCGCTCACATTTAAAATAGTGAAATGCAGTTTTCTGCCCTACTCTGTGCTGCGTTGCCGGTGTCGCCTCCGTCTCAATGTGTGCCCGGCCTTAGGGACGTTTCATCTTAACTGATCTTTGAAAACACAGATAGTGACCCGCAAGGGTTTTCGGGGATCGTTATCTGGGACTAATATTTCTTAGGGGTCATTATCTTTGATATTTAGAGTCTTTTTGTGTTTTTATTGGCTTATACCAAACACGCTGCAAAGGTGGATACATACCGGGTTAAAACCCTTGGGGGTCACTTTCTAGGAAAGATCTTGATAGCTGCTATAGTCTTTCCAATATTCTAAGATCGCTAGGGTGGGACGAGTAAGGAATTCGTGCGTTGTCAAACGTCTCATTTTCATGATTAAAATCTTTGCTTTGTTAGAGCATGCTTAAGTGAAATTTTAAAAATTATACTTTTAAAGATATCGAAAGCATATTTGACTTGACATATTTTTAGTACAAGCCTAATTTATTTTCGTCAAAACAAAGAGATATGGCATAATTTTTGGCCGCCGCTGCCAAACCTCAGTTTTGCTGGCAAGTGGTCAGCAAGGGCATTTAAAAGGCCAGGTGGATCAAAAACAACAACGGTGGGTCCCCACCGCCAGCATCTTCACTCTCAGGCCAAGGAAATTGCTTGTAACTTATAAAATACTTCATTTTAAAGAATCAACTAGGGGACCCTGTTATTAGTGGTAAATCATTTTTTTCTCCCAAATGATGAATAGTGTGTTTAACCGACAGAGGCGCTGAAAATTCTAATCACGTAACCAATGAATAAGTGCAAAATGGAATATGAATAATAATCAAATGGTTTGAAAAGCTTTTCCTGCCAAACTATCCACAAATTTTAAGTGTTAATTCAGTAAACACATTATGGTATTATTGTAAGAACTATGTTTATTATTCCATAAAGCACACAAAGAAAGAAAATTCATTAAGAATAACCAAAATTTACAACGCTGTTTCTTTAGAAAACGAAGTACAGTAAATGACATGTCGGATAAAGCTATAAACAAGGGATTAACCTCGAGGGGGAGGTTAAAAGGGACAAATACATATGGCAGCGCTGTATTCTTTTCCTGTCCCCACCCCAGCGAGAGTAAAGAAAATCGTTATGCTTCTTACCCCTGATCTTGGTATAAGCTTCAGGCGCCGTTGCTCCATTAGCTCATTGGGTATTTTGTATAACGTGTTTCACACTTCTGTTCCCTCCAGGTCCTGTTTTCTTGCGACGATTTCTTCGGTCAGTCGAGACTGCTGGCGCTGTTATTGAGGAAGCTGAGCTCTTTGGGGCAAATCCAGACCCAGCGCAGTTATCAAGTTTCATGGTGGCCAGCAATTTCCAGTCTCTCATCAAGGTTTGGCTTCATACACAAGATGAGTATTACCTAAATATGTAATGTTTATGCTTTACTTTGACCTTCAGTACATCATCACCTTAATATTATTATTATTATTATTATTACCGAGCTACAGTTGTGGAGGATGGAGGCATTTCGTGATTCTAGTGGACAACAGAGGGGTCCCGAAGGATAGAGATTAATGATACTTTCTGTACTGTATTAAGTTTACTATATTGTTTGTTGCGCCATGGTTTTGATGAATGATTAGATTATCATCGTTACATATGATTCCTGTTTTGTAAATTGCAGTACGTTTACTGTACTACATAATTTTGTTACTGAGTATTATACTTGTCTGACTAGGTTAGCAGGGGATAATTTATTTCACGTGAAAGGTTGATCTTTCGTATTAAGTATTTCAGTAGGTTGATATATCGTATATAATTACATAACAGACGATTTATACTCGTATTTTGTTGCAGATATATATGGTGCTGTGATTTCAACAAAGCCTAGGGTTTAGGTCTTTAATTTCATAATAGTTGCAAAACATAGCTAATCTAGTTTTCTAAATCGATAAAAGTCATTGTAAACTTGCCTTCAATACTAAGCGTATTTATGTTAATCTTAATCTTATGATTGTGACACTTGCAACACGCTAAACGCTATTATATGTGCAGTAGTGGCCTACACTTGCCAATTTAAACATAACTACACGTCATCTCCTTTTGTAGGATATACAATTATATTTGATAGTAAAGCAACTTACAGATTCCATAATATTATTGCTTTTTGTTTTGTAAGAACGACCACTTGCTATGTTATTTAAAGTTTGCTACACCAACACTTAGTCATTTTTGGTGTTTCTAGTTGTATTGCAGTCCTGCAGAATTATTTGCTTAGGAATTTCTTAGTGCAAGATGTTGAGCATTAAGTTCTTGAGCAAAATGAAGTGATATGAATGTCAGAGAATTTTCAATTACTTGTTCACGCAAACACCGTTATTTTCATTTGTTGTTATGGCCAGGCCAAAGCATGCCCATTCCCGTAAATGATTATTTGATAGCATCACGGAAGAGAATTATCGAGCTTTACTGAATGACGAGTTCATTTGTTGTAATAATTTCAGTCGATTAGATACGCTATATGATTATGGCCCTCTTCAAATAAGAAGTAAGAAAATCGCCATATTACAGTAATTTTATCTTTCCCTCGAATGGACAATTGATGACAGTTTTAAATTACGCGCATTACACTCTCCAAGTGCGTTGAATGTAATACATTCTGTTAATTAAACATATTTCGTACAATTAACTTAATTCTACTCGATAGTGTATGAGAAGCCTCGGGCATAGATCACTCGATAAATGAAAATGTCCATGTGTAAGAAAATCAACTGATTTGACAACGACATAAGCAAACCATAAATTAGGGACGAATTATAGAATACATAGGTAAGAAGAAACGTGGCAAAAGGAACAGGAAATGACAGAAAGAAATATTTATGCATTTCGTAGAAGTAAAAGAAAATTCTAAAAGAGGACTCGGTATGACAGCACAGAAAAGTCATACCAAGACACACTTGGGAAGCGGATTTTAGTGAGCGTTAATAAGTATGACTCAGACGAATGACCCAGAATTCAATTAGAGCTTTTTACAAGAAGTAAACATATCCTACGTAGGTGCAAAATAAATTCATAACTTAAAGTACAGGGATTTCCATCACTTGCGCATCAAGACAGATAAATTGTGATTTTTCTCGTCAACTATGGTACTGTTTTCAGATCTAATGAATAAGAAATTTTGAATAATCAAGCAAAACACCGATTCCTCAAAACACTGCCATGCACATAAGATTCTCGCTAAGAGACAATGCGTGGTACTAATCAAACCTGATCAAGGTACGAAGGCACTAGCTACTTATTGTTATTACTATTTTCTTAGCTTGACTCGGTACCTGGTGCTCTGCAAATGTCTTTTCATTTTGAGACTTCGTAAAATTACTCTTGACTGCAAAAACAATTCCACTGTAGTTATCGCAGTCATTACTTAGACTTTTAGTCAAAGTGTGTCTCCTTGAATAAAACCATTTATGTGATTTCCGGTTCGCAAGTTTAGAATTGTCAATTTTACCATTTATAAGTGGCATATAATTTTAGAAATTGGAAAACATCTTCAAGAGACGAAGTGAGACCAAGGGTGGCGCACTTGGTGGGTAGTGGAGTCCAGAGGAGGAACGGGAAACGGAAAGAAAGATTGCAGACTTATATAAGCTGTAGTGTGATGTGAGAGAATGACGCAAGACGGATAATACGGATAAAAATCATGAAACATCCGTTTCCTTCCAAATAATTTCGACAACAATTCCTGACAGCGAATTTATATATATATATATATATATATATATATATATATATATATATATATATATATATATTATAAACTACTAATTTATATATATATAAATATATATATATATATATATATATACTACTAATTTCCCCAAAGACAAAGTGACATCTAACAGCAAACCGGCGAGAGAGCCAAGCTCTTTCTCTCTCTCTCTCTCTCTCTCTCTCTCTCTCTCTCTCTCTCTCTCTCTCTCTCTCTCTCTCACCCTGAGGATGACGTTGACATCTTAGCATAACCTGAATGCATGATTGTTGTGATTCCTCTCTCTCTTTGTCGCTGTTTAGTTAGAAACAGTTCTTTAAAGAAAAAATTATGACGAAGGCAAACCCAAAGAAAACAATGAAGGCTCACGGCACCCCACCATTGTCCGAACTCTGTTGTTCTGGTAATACGAAAACGACGCATGCATAATCGTTCGTATAATCCGATACGACTCGTCTGTATTTCCATAATCAGCAGTGAAATTAAATGTTTGTTAAGCCTTCGGTTCAGTGAACCCTCTTCATGCTGCTCCGTAATGGTTTCGTGTTCAGAATATTTTCGTGTCTCGGCCTCAATACTATTCATCGAAATTTAATAAATAGAGTGATTCGAAACTTCAGCATTAATTTAATTTTTTTTCATTTGGGCGTGATACACTTCGATAAGCTGTCATTAGGTTTTGAAACGGGCATTACACCAGTTCCAAGGAGGCTGGTATTTCAAATTGTCCCTTGTCTGATAATAAAAAAGACATTTTTTTTTAAGAGGAGTGTCAGGATTAACTCCGTCTTTGGGTATAAACGATGCAAACCCTCCTGAAGACGTTTAGGGTATTAAATTGTTAATGTGGATGAAGGCTATAAGGTGAAAATCTTCTATTGTTCTAGAGAAGAGCAAGACAATAATGCAGCCGTTACCCATTCTCTTTCTTGACTAGAGAAACCGAAAGCTATTTTGAGGTAGATCCAATTGAGTCGGGTACGAGTTGATGTGGCTTTTAGAAGCTGCGCAAATACAATTACGCACTTCCCAAAAACGTTTGTTTTTGGGAAGTGCGCTTACAGTAATTTAAACTTAAGTTTACCCAATGCTCAAGTTCTTCTCTTTGTTTAAGAGAGAAAAAAATATCTTTTGAGTTTGAAAATAAAGTAATCAGGAATTAAATCAGGATATTATTGTCTTCACCAGGACAGAATTATCGGCGGCGGCATATTTTCTTGCGCCCTGACATGACTGTTCTAATTATTTCATTTAGTCAGTTTTTTGAAGTTATTGATAGTGTTTTGGATTTTGTTTACGTTAAAACCATAAGTTCGACAACGTGTGTGTAATTCAGGATTATGTTCGAGACATCGTGTCGTATGTTCAGTGTGGTCAACACTGAGTTGACACGGAAATTGCGTAAGATCTACTGAAGAATTATACAAACTTGTCTCCGTAGGATGTTAGTGCCGTCAATGCACCTCACGCGGTGCACTGTAGGCATTACTAAAAGTTCTTTGCAGCGTCCCTTCGACCCCTAGTTGCAGCCCCTTTCATTCTTTTTATTGTACCTCCATTCATATTCTCTTTTTCCATCTTGCTAACTTGCTACCCACCTTCTCCCAACAATTATTTCATAGTGCAACTACTAAGTTTTCCTCCTGGTAGTACACTTTCAAACCTAACTACTCTCAATTTTCCTTTTAGCGCTAATTGACCATATAGGTCACAGAGCTTGGCCTTTGGCCTAAACTAAGTATTCCATTCCCATACAAACTTGTGGTTTCATTCTATTCATTTCGATTCCACATTGATCTGTCATTATAGTTGAAAGCGGATGGGCTCTCAACGAAGTCCTGGTAAAAAAAGTATGTAAACAGATTGAAATTGCTGAACTGACAGAAAAACGAATTTTCATCAAAATTTGTGGGTAAAGTAACGTTCATCGCATTTGAATTTAGTTTTTTTTCTGTTGATCTGGCTCGAAATGTAGTTCATTATTATTCAGTACTAAAGAATTCACTATTAATTGACCACATAATTTTCAAAACCACTCAAAAAAAACTCGATTTACGAAGAGAAAACAATTACCACGATGAACACCGTTAGAATTCATGATTAACTGATAAGGTCTATGCAAATCATTCTAAAAATCACTTTAAAATAAAAAATCGATTTAAAGAAAAGAATTACTGTTATCACGATAAGTACATGTTAAAATCATAATTGTCTGTTCCCCCATTACCAACTACCACCAAGGTCAAAGATAAACACGAAATCACGAGGAAGATACCGGATGGAATGTTTCTGCTTGTTGCTGTCATTGCTGTTGTTTGGTTAATGATGGCGTTTCTGTTATTGATGGTGATCATTATTTTAATTCCATTTATAATCTTATTTTGCACGGTAAGTTCGTAATCATTTTCATCGTCATTTTACCTGATGATTGTTGATATTCCCGATATCACATCCAATATAACTTTACTTTAACAATTAAGCAATTTTTTTGCTCGGCATAGTGCATTTGCACATGGAACACTGTAACCAACAGCGTTTAATATTGATCTCGTTTGTTGAACTTCGTAATGGTGCTGTGTGGACATGATCTATTGGTTGTTTCTCTCTCTCTCTCTCTCTCTCTCTCTCTCTCTCTCTCTCTCTCTCTCTCTCTCTCTCTCTCTACTGACTAATTCATATTATTTCTAGGTCAGTAATTCTGATGTAGCAATTTTATAAGGTAGGAAGGATGTCAGTAAATGGAACAGGCAGGCAGTGGTATGTGTCTCACTTTCAGTTGGTCACGGCCTTTGGTTACTTGCTTCTTTATATTCGCTGTCTATTCTGTTTTAATGTAGATTTAAGATTGTACGACAAAACTTGTCTCAGAATTTTAGAATTTACAAAAAACATTCACAACTGCAGAATTTTATTTACAATTTTATAAGACTTGTCTGGTAAATCATAGTTTGGGGTCATTGTACCCAGAGACGCGAGAAAGTTGAATAATAATGTTTTGTTTCTCTCGGAAAAATTCCTGTATAAACCTACTTATCGGAATACTGATAATATCACTATTTTTGTTGAATCTATGAACGATATTGTTGTTGACTTCCATAAAATAAATTTCCCGTTTCAAAGAATCACACTCAATACCGCAAGGGTATTGCATCAGCCATGAGTGTGTTTTCCACGAGTGACTTTTAGAACAAGTGTCGTCGTATCGCCTTCGATTTGCTGGTTCAGATAAACGATGAAGAAACAGTTACTGTTTGAGTGATGAATTATTTTCTTATCTCAGTAATTTTGATGGTTAAGAAGAGAGTATTCTCTCTCTCTCTCTCTCTCTCTCTCTCTCTCTCTCTCTCTCTCTCTCTCTCTCTCTCTCCTTGAAACTTCTCCCATTTACTTGGACATTTGTACGTGCTACGTGACTGTTCAGACATTCTCTCTCTCTCTCTCTCTCTCTCTCTCTCTCTCTCTCTCTCTCTCTCTCTCTCTCTCTCCTTGAAACTACTTCCATCTGCTTCGACATGTGTACATGCTATAATAACTGCTTGATTTATTACCAGAATATAAACATGCTTGATTCATTACCAGAATAAAAATCCCTCTTATAGAAAGAGAACTAATACCTGCAACAGCAATTATCTGTTGTAAAATACTTCCATAAAGCGGGCATTTAAGTTTTCCTACTTTGGGTTTTCTGGTTAATGGGTAAATTACGTGGTAGAAACATACGTTAATCAGGTGTTTGATATTTGGGTAGAAATTTTGTTTGGTTTTTTACCCCGCATCGCAGAACTCGGGGATCATTCTGTATATTGCTAATGAAAGACTAACGTCCATCTTCGAGTATAAGTATAATTTGCTAGTTCATTTAAGTTTCAAATCATCTGTACCCATAATTTTCGACTCGATAGTGCAGTAGGCTACTTTGACTAGAATTGTGTTATTCCTTGGCATCGTATGACAGACTGAACGAGTGAGAAAAAAATCAGGCTCAGAAAAAGAAAGCTGAATGTTCATTGATTCATTTAAAGTCTGCAGATGTGCTCATTTCGTACATCGCGGCAATGCTGTTGAATGTGAGCTGTATGTAGTATGGATTAGTAAGAAACTGAGATATTCAAACGGAGAAACAGTAGCAAGTAACAGAAGTAAATTTTGTAACGACTGTTGGCTGTCAAAAAATATTTAAAAGGATATATAAAAAATATGTAGATTATATAATTTGATAATGTACAACCACAAATGGTACATTCCCTGTTTATATATGTTTTTTTTTTTCCCACAATTCATATCTAATCAGATGTAATAGGACCCGTGTATCTTAATTTCAGTATTTTGTACAAATTTGACGATGCTTGTAAATCATTTTGAAACAAGGCAATTATAAAATAAAAGATAAAGAAAAGTCGACCTTTAACAAGCCATTCCAGAACGAAAGACTGAAAACCGAATTAGCCCTAACTGAAACCTTCTTCAAGGCTGAAAACCAACAGATCTCCTTGGAAACATCCAAAGAGCGATGTTAAGTCACCAGAACTTTTGCAGCAATTGGATCATGTCGGTAATGCACTGCCAGGGTCAGTGCACCAGAAGGGTAGTTTTTGCGCAGAAGTTCTGAGACCTTCAAGGACGAGATTGTGCGGAAACTCAGGCAATAATGAACAATTGTTCATCCAGGCTAGCAAATAAGGGATCACTGTATGTAACACCAAGCCAATATAATATTTGCAACTAATCTCAGAACACTTGGTCGTATTTCGTCAGATATACATTGATTAAAATACAATATTTTAACTTATTTCTAACAGTAATGTTTCTAAAGAGCAAGTTTCCTGTTTATCTAACGTTACATGCGGTATGCAAATTGTCATAATAAACATTTAATTCGATTGCATTAGTTTAACGGGAAATTTAAAAACCCAGAACTTGCCGGAAAAGACTGATAAACATTATCGGTCCACATGAAACTTCAGCAAATAAACATTATTTTTCATTCAATGGAATATCTTTAAATTTGACAGTGCTTTAAGGGATAGAGACATCGTGGATATAGATGCCACTCAAATAAACAAACACAATAAAATCATATCGGTCAATGAGGAAGCCCTATGAAATGACCACAGGCACCTACTAGATCCTTATAAGTGTAATCTCAGAGAAGGCAAAGCTTGGCCTGTCTTCATTTTACATTCTGGGAAACATTACAGTGAATGTAAGTGAATGTAAAACTTGGTTTTTTAAAGATAAGAAAACTTTATGAATATATCATATTACATCAGTTTTTTAACAACCTTCCTTGATTACGCGCGCGCGCTCGCGCACACACACACACACACACACACACACATATATATATATATATATATATATATATATATATATATATATGTATATATGTACATATACACATATATACATATCTATATATACATATACATATCTATATATACATATATGTGTATATATATATATATAAATATATATATATAATATATATATATACTGTATATGAATGTCTTTTCCTGTAATACTACAGTGTAATATGAAAATAAGAAGGCCCATAAAACACTATTTAAACGTTGAAACCATATATTTCGGGCACAGAAACAAGTGCCCGAAATATATGGTTTCAATGTTTAAATAGTGTTTTTATGGGCCTTCTTATTTTTCATACTGTATATATATATATATATATATATATATATATATATATATATATATATATATGTATATATATATATATATATATATATATATATATATATATATATATATATATATATATATATATATATATATATATATATATATATATATATATATATATATATATATATATATATATATATATATATATATATATATATATATATATATATATATATATATATTAACTTTATCACATACACAATTGTTCTGTGCTTAGTAGAATTACTAAAAGGACTTCATTTAAACTGGATGGTATCTAACAGAGTTTTTATTCAGAAAAAGTTACAAAGAAAGCTTGTAACTTTTTCTGAACAGATATAAAAACTCTGTTAGATACCATGGACCAGTCCAAGAAAGCTTGAACTTTTTCTGAATAAAAACTCTGTTAGATACCATCCTTTGAATAGGTCCTTTATATATATATATATATATATATATATATATATATATATATATATATATATATATATATATACATACACACAGTCAAAGTAATAGGGCAGCTACTTGGAAGTAGCTTGACAATGAATAATATTACCAAGGCCGGGTAGAACATTCTATTTGGCGAGCTTTCGAGGTATATAACCTCACCATCAGGCTGAAAATGATTGATAAAACGTAAAAATCCTTGAAAATACATTGGGTGAAACAAATATAACGCTTCAAGGCTTAGAATTCAAATAGAACCCAAGATTAAAAAGGCTAATAAAACACAGAAAGGTCAGAAATTACAAAATAAGGATGCAAAAAAATGCAAACATAAAAGGAAGAGGAAATCCCAACTAAAACTAGCAAACACAACGTACGACGGCTGTTGAACTGTCGCGTAAATTATAAAAACAAATTATTCAATTGCAAGTTGTATACCGTATAAGTTATTGTCCAGTTCCGGCTTCATCTTCTTTATTGACAATGAATCTGAAATTAAGGCCAATCTGTTTGAGCAAGAAGACAGTACTTTAAAATCCAGTCCAGTGAATTGAGGGTTTTGTGCTAAACTGCGCCCTATTATGCATGGCTGAAAAGGGTGGTTTTGAAAGAGGAAACTTTGTTCTAACAGAAAGACCTCTTGTGTTCCAAAAATCTGTGACTGGATCCCACAGATCGCAGGAATTAGGTCTACAGCAGTGGTTCCCAACCTTTTCTCGGACATGCCCCACCCAATCACCTCTAAAATCCTGATGCCCCCTGTGGCGATATATAATTCTTATAATCACGTGGAGGAAAGCTAAAAGGCCATTAACTTGGTTTAAGCAGTCTCGAATTGGCATCCTTAAAAAGAGTAGGCGTTTCCTTCAATAGTGATCTGACAGTAGAAAGGTTAAAATTCGAGGAAGACTGTAAGTATTTCTTGTAACTTTTTCGGACCATATAGTAACTATGACCAATGTAAGGCAATTTAATGTATTTTACATCTTTATTATAGCAGTAAAGTAGACTGGTCTGGGCCTAAACTTTTATTTAAGATAATTTTCACAATTTTATAAAATACAAATATGGGCTAAGATTTTTCAGTAAAATCATTCTGGAGGAAAATCGTATCCTGATGAAAAAATTTAAAATCGGAACAAACATTGCAAGCTCTATTTATCATAGTGCGTATTGAATTAAGTTTATATAACATAGAGGAAAACAGACGTAATTTAATCCTAAGCCAGTTAATGTACTTTTCCAGCAAACAGAAGTTTTAAATGTGCCTCTATTTCTGTAGACCTAAACATCCAAAAATGACAATTTATTTTCTTGTTCTGTTTCACCAGTAAAAAAAATGTTAGGGTGACGAGAACTAAAATATTCGCAAAACAAATCCACGTGTGAAAGTTCCTTGACTACAAGGAAAGTATCATCCACACACCTGCGATAAAACAGAGGTTTGAAAGCACTAAGGCAATTCAGACATCCAAATCTGTTCATAATAATCCATAAAACAGTCAACATATACGGGTCCAAGGGAACTTCCCGTTGCGACTCCATCAATGTGATCATATAATTTAGCATCAAAAGTAAAAATTCCGTTAGCAGTAGCCAATTGTAAACATTTTTGTAAGTCGGCTTTTTAAGCCCAAAGGCTGATATATGGATTTCACAAATATGTTTAGGAATAATATGTCAGTTGTTTCTTTTAATGTGATAATCGTGAAAAGAGAGGTCACATCAAAACTAGCCATTACATCATCATGGTTTTAATCGAAAGAACATAATTCTTTGACAAATTTAGAAGAATTAGATATATATATGTGTGTGTGTGTATGTATGTATGTATATATATATATATATATATATATATATATATATATATATATATATATATATATATATACATATACACATATATATTGTTATATTCTGAGGCCGGTTGGAAGAATGAAACTGGATTTCTTTGTCAACTGCCTTAGGGGCCAAACCCTAGCGCTTAGAATATAAACGATAAATGTAATGAATAAACCGACTTACCTTGATATCACATCTAAGTAAACAGAGAAGTGGAGGTTGCCTTTTCAAAAGCCAGTCAGTAACTTTAAACTGAATTTATTTACAAATGGCATAGCATAGCAGCCCAATTACGGTCCTGACTAGTCTTTCTGTCCCTAACGGCTTTCTCCCCCCACAAAAATTCATACGATGCTGGGGCTAAGAGGTCGGCATAGTCCCCCAAAATCAGTTGATATCGGGGTAGGCCTAAATAAGTTCACCCCCCTAGTGGAGTCTCCTCCAGCCGCCATTAAATTTTACTTCCTAGCTAACAGGCTGAAGGGACGAGTTTTCTAAATACATGAAAGCTCCCCCTTTTAAGGAAGCATTCACTTCCTTTCGGTCATGAAGGCCTTGGCTAAGTAAGTTATTCGTCTCAACTAGTCAGTTAGCTTCCCTAAATGAGTTCTGCTTTTGCACTGCAAGTAGCTAAAAGGACCTATCTAACTGCTAGGAGGGGATACTGGTTTGGCTAACTTACTTACTATGCAAAGGTATCTACAGACTTCTACTGGCTGTCTCTGACAACAGGGGAACTCTACTCCTAGGCAATGGGTACATGGTAAATGAGTCTTGTTGATATGGTCTACTATCCTATGGCCCAGGCACTAAATTAAATGGCACTGACCTAACTAAATGCAATTAATTATGGATTGCACAATTCTTCACAGAATAACACACACAATAATTTTGGACATAAGCAACCTGAAGGGTTAATTATGGTAAGCAGTCAGGGGTGTACCAGCTTGAGTATTGGATAGTTTTATCATGAGGTTATTATCAGGGTTAGTACTACAAGATTGACTAGGGTGTTAGATGTTAGTCTACTTGGGCAGAGATCACACACAGGGGGAACTGAGCAGGTGCCAGGATCACTCTTGAGATGGAAACGGCACTGTGCCAATGGGACACGAGTGCCAAGGAGAGCTTGTGGCTCTTATGGGTTAATGGGATCTCTTCTGCCCCTTCTTCCTCTTCTTCGGGTTTCTCCAAAGTCTGCCTACACCATTCCTAGTAGGTGATGAGGGCACCGACTCTGGGGAAAGGCCAGAAGTGCTGTCAGTATAAAAGGAAGAGAGGCCGCAGCAACTGGGTGCTTTTGCAGTCCGTGGCAGAGTGACCAGCAAAGTCACAAACCCTTCTCATTTGATTTCTAGGGCTGGGCACAAGGACATTGGTTGATATGGAAGAGGCAATCGCAACCAGCACAAAGGTTGAAGGGAAATAGGTCTTATAGCTAAGTCTCTTAAGGGTCAGCATAGCAGACCAGTTACAGTCCTGACTGGTCTTTCTGTCCCTAACAACTTTCTCCCCCACAAAAATCATATGATGCTGGGGCTAGGAGGTCGGCATAGTCCCCCAAAATCAGGTGGTATGAGGGTTAGGCCTACATAAGTTCACCCCCACTGGAGTCTCCTTCAGCCACCATTAAATTTGATTTCCTGGTTAACGGGCTGAAGGAACGAATTTTTAAATATGTGAAATATATATATATATATATATATATATATATATATATATATATATATATATATATATATATATACATATAAGTTTTTGGGGTATTTCTGTGGCTATATCATATTGTACTTATACAAGGTTTAATAGGAACTTATAAAGCCCCTGCTCAACGGGTTTTCTATGGTGAACCTCCCGTTTCCTACGGTGCCTTTCCTACAAACCTGGGTCACTCTAAACAGCCACATTTTTATCTATGTAAATACGTATCTATTACTGATTTATTTATGCCTGTTTACTTTGTACATGTGTCAGAGTATTATTGCATCAATTCTTGTAATATAACTTTTCATGTTATTTGTATTTACCTGCGCCTCGGGTCACCTGTATCCTATTGTATGCCTTTGTATGACGTCTGCACGCCGCTTTATAAGCAGCCTGCTTTCCCAATAAACCAGCAGTACATGTCCACCTGCTCATTATTTTGCACCTCTTATAGTGGTGACCCCGGAGTGGTTCCCGGAGCCATTAGCGGACTCATACAGCGACCTAGTCTTGGCTCCATGAACTACCCCATGAACGGACTAAAAACGGCGCTTTAACAAAGCGTTCGGGCATGCTGACTCTTGTCAGCAGAGCACCAGCGTCATTAGCGGACCCACACAACGCGCTCCCAAGTGCATATTGATGTGATTAACCCACTCCAAGTAAGAGGGCAATAGAGAGTATGGACGCAGACATTCCCTCCCACATACAATTAACCGCAAACTTCGTGGACTCGGACACCTCCCTCGCACACAACCCGCCCGCGCCCTCCCCCACGCCAAGGCTTGCACGCTCCTCCACGACGGTACCCGTTCCCCGCGTGCTGCTCGTCCTGACGGAACAAACTAAGTCCGCCCTCGCCATAAAGCTGCCACCCTTCACGCACAGCAACCCGTCATCATGGCTCTACAGGGTCTAGGGGCAGTTCAGGCTGGCGGGACTTATCAAAGAGGTGCTGCAGGCAGACGCCGTGATCAACGCCCTCCCGGAGGAGGTCCACAGGAAGCTCATCCCATGGGTGTCTGCCGCGCGTCCCGTCACCTACCAAAATCTGAAAACCTCTCTCATTGAGACCTGCTCCCTGCTGGTCTCCGAGAGGGCCGCCCCCACCCTTGACCTCGTGAACAACCCTTGACATGACCAGAACCTCCTGGAGACGTGGGGCGTGATCTAGGACTTCCTCACCCTTCCCGAGATGGACGGCAGCGGCAGGCAGTCGGAGATAAGCCTGCCAAGGGAGATCTTCCTCCGTCAGCTCCTCCTGGAGGTTCGGACCTAGATCCTCGAGCCTTATACAGTGCCACTTGGGGACCTGATCAGGACGGCGCAGCAGCTGATGGACTCCACAAGGACAGTGAAGAGGGCATCCATGCCCCACACCCCATCAACTCCCTCCAGCTGGAGAAAAACGTGGAGGAGGAGATAAGCGCCGTCACCAGGCGGCAGCCAACCTGCCATCACAAGAAGCACCCACCGGGGCCTTGCTACTATCACCAGCGGTACGGCAAGGACGCCCAGAACTGCCAACCCCCCTGCTCTTTCGCCCATCCAAAAAATGGGGGAGGCGGCAGCCAACAGAACAGACCGCCTTGGCAGCAGAGGAACCCAGGAGCCCAAAACCAGTAGGTTTTTACGTCCGTGACACCATCTCCGGCAGGATGATGCTGGTCGACACTGGGGCCAAACGATCAGTGTTCCCACCATCCAGAGAGGACCACAAACGCCCACTGGACCCGGCTGCCTCCCCCATCCTCTTCTACGGCACCAGGCTCCTGTCGATCTCCATTCTTGGCCGGAGGTACAGTTGGAACTGCATAGTCGCGGGCATGAGAACCCTACTCCTGGCTGCGGACTTCCTCGCCCACTTCGGTCTGGCAGTCGACGTCGGTCGCAAGCGCGTGTTGGATACCGACTCCTGCCAGTCCCTCCAGCTGGTGACGGGCCCCCAGCGCGCCCACCATCTACTCCGCTGCCCTGCACCAGTATGCCCAGCTACTGAAGGAGTTCCCCGACGTCTTCAAACCTGAACTGCGCCACGTGCCTGGGGCCCCTGCAAAGCACGGAATCTACCACCTCATTGAAACAAAGGGGTCCCCAACGCAAGCAAAGTTCCGGAGGCTCCCCCCTCGGCGCCTTCAGGAGGCCAAGGACTCTTTCGCCGAGATGGAGCGTATGGGTATATGCAGGAAGGCTTCCAGCCTGTGGGCCTCTCCCCTCCACATGGTGCAGAAACCGGACGGTTCCTGGAGACCCTGCAGCGACTACAGGCGGCTCAACCTCGCAACTGAACCAGACCATTACCCCCTTCCACACATGCAGGATCTCATGGCTTCCTTTCACGGGGCCAAAATATTTTCTAAACTAGACCTTTTGAAGTCATACCTGAAAGTATGACTTCAAAAGGTCTAGTCGCTGCAGAGGACATCCCCAAAACCGCCATCATCACGCCCTTCAGGTCCTACGTCTTCGTCTTCTCCACCTTCGGCCTGAGGAACGCCGGGGCAACCTTCCAAAGACTAATGGACAGCATCCTTGGGGACCTGAACTTCTGCATCTATTATGTAGATGACATTCTAATTTTTTTCCAGATCCCCCAAAGAACACCTGTGGCACATCCAAAAGGTCCTGCAGCGCCTGCAGGAGAATGGCCTCATCATCAGGTTTGATAAATGCGCCTTCGGCGCCGAAAGAGTTGACTTCCTGAGCCACAAGATATCCCCGGGGGGGCGTCTGTCCACTCGCATCGAAGGTCACAGCCGTTACCAGGTTCCCCACCCCTACCTCCGTCAAGGCTGTACAAGAATTCCTGGGGATGGTCAACTACTACAGGAGGTTCATCCCCGGGGTTGCGCACACCATGGCCCCCCTGACAGAGGTCCTGAAGGGTCACCCGAAGACCTTAGTTTGGGGACCCGACCAGCAACAGGCCTTTTTCCTGATGAAGGCCGCCCTCTCTGAGGCAACTGCCTTGGCCCACCAGGACCTCAGTGCCCCCCTCCAGCTGACGACGGAAGCCAGCAACGCCACCTGTGGGGCCGTCCTGGAGCAGGTCATCGCCGGAGCCCCCCAGCTCATCGCCTTCTTAAGCAGGAAGTTCAGCCCCGCGGAGTCCCGCTACAGCACCTTCAACAGGGAACATTGCTCAGTGTATCGGGCGGTACGTCACTTCAAGTTCCTCCTGGAGGGTACGCCCTTCACAATCTGGACGGACCACCAGCCGCTGGTCCACGCCTTCACAAAGCAGGGGGACACATGGTCTTCCAGGCAGCAGCGGCATCTCGCAGCCATCGCGGAGTTCACCTGCACAATCAAGTACCTCCCCGGCAGGAGGAACCCTGTAGCAGACGCCCTCTCGAAGATCAAGCTGAACGCAGTGCAGCTCGGGATCGACTATGAGGACCTCGCCCGGGTGCAGACCACCGACCCAGAGATTCCAGCCTACCGCACCACCATCACGTCGCTCAAGTGTAAGGAGGTGCCCCTTGCCCCTGGGGGGCCAACACTGCTGAGCGACGTAAGCACCGGCCAACCCCTCCCCCTGGTACCAGCCTCCGGCTGCCGTCAGGTGTTCGATGCCATCCATGGACTGTCCCACCCCTCCGGCAGGACGACGGCCAAGCTGTTGGCAGAGAAGTTTGTCTGGCACGGTATGCGGAAGGACGCGACGGCCTGGAAGAGACAGTGCATCTGGTGCCAGACCAGCAAAGTGGGGCGGCACACCGAGATGGGGATGGGCGAGTTTCCCCAGCCGGGGAGGCGGTTCGGACACATCCATGTAGACGTGGAAGGCCCACTTCCCCCATCAAGCGGTGCCACATATCCCCTGACGGTTGTCGACCGCTCCACCAGGTTGCCTGAAGCGATGCCCATGCAAGAAGCCACCGCCAGTGCGTGCGCCGAGGCCCTCCTCTCCAGCTGGATCAGCCAGTTCTGTGTCCTGGACCACATAACCACTGACAGGGGTCCTGCTTTCCTGTCCGAGCTGTGGCCCGCCCTGGCACACCTGCTGGGGACCTCCCACCACACCACCACCGCCTACAACCCCGTGGACAACGGATTGGTGGAAAGAATCCACAGGTCCCTGAAGGCGTCCCTCATTGCCCGCTGCACCGCCGAGGATTGGAAGTACCAGCTGCCTCGGGTCCTCCTCTGGTTAAGGACTGCCCCCAGAGCAAATGGCGACACGTCCGCAGCAGAGAAAGTCTATGGGAAGCCCCTCATATTCCCGGGTGAACTCATCACGGGAGATCGCCACAACTGTCAGTCCTGAGGCTCCGTGACACGGTCGGGAAGTTCGCCCCCTGCCAGCGGACATATACCGATAGGACGGCACCTTTCATGCCTCCCGTCCTGTCCTCCACCACCCACGTCTTCGTCAGGAACGACGCTGTCTGCCCGCCCTTAACCAGGTCCTAGAAGGGGCCGTTCCGCATGCTGGAGTGGAACACCAAAGCACTCCAGCTGGCCATACACGGGAAGGATGACTGGGTGTCTGTTGACCATCTCAAGCCCACCCTGTTAGAGGAAGTTGTTGACGATACCATGCAGTGCCCTCCACAGGGACCGTCACTCCAGCAGCCAGCCCAACCCAAAAGAAAGTCGCGTGGCCGCGCCCGGAAGCACCCAGACAGTACGACAGCCAGCCACTCCCAGTCACACTGCACCCCCCATTTTCTACGGTGCGTTTCCTACAAGCTTGGGTCACGCTAAACAGCCACATTTTTATCTATGTAAATATGTATCTATTACTGATTTATTTATGCCTGTTTACTTTGTACATGTTTCAGAGCATTATTTTGTCAATTCTTGCAATTTAACTTTTTATGTTATTTGTATTTACCTGTCCTGTGTCAGGTGTTCTATGTCATCCACGGGCTGTCCCACCCCTCCGGCAGGATGACGGCCAAGCTGTAGGCAGAGAAGTTTGTCTGGCATGGTATGCGGAAGGACGCGACGGCCTGGGAGAGACAGTGCATCCGGTGCCAAACCAGCAAAGTGGGGCGGCACACCGAGATGGGGTGGGCGAGTTTCCCCATCCGGGGAGGCGGTTCGGACACATCCATGTAGACGTGGTAGGTCCACTTCCCCCATCAAGCGGAGCCAGATATCTCCTGACGGTTTTCGACTGCTCCACCAGGTGGCCTGAAGCGATGCCCATGCAAGAAGCCACCGCCAGTGCGTGCGCTGAGGCCCTCCTCTCCAGCTGGATCAGCCAGTTCTGTGTCCCGGACCACATAACCACCGACAGGGGTCCTGCTTTCCTGTCCGAGCTGTGGCCTGCCCTGGCACACCTGCTGGGGACCTCCCACCACACCACCACCGCCTACAACCCCGCGGCCAACGGATTGGTGGAAAGATTCCACAGGTCCCTAAAGGCGTCCCTCATTGCCCACTGCACCACCGACGATTGGAAGTACCAGCTGCCTTGGGTCCTCCTCTGGCTAAGGACTGCCCCCAGAGCCAACGGCGACCCGTCCGCAGCAGAGAAAGTCTATGGGAAGCCCCTCATAGTCCCGGGCGAACTCATCACGGGAGATCACCACAACCTGTCAGTCCAGAGGCTCCGTGACACGGTCGGGAAGTTCGCCCCCTGCCAGCGGACATATACCGATAGGATGGCACCTTTCATGCCTCTCGTCCTGTCCTCCACTACCCACGTCTTCGTCAGGAACGACACTGTCTGCCCGCCCTTAACCAGGTCCTACAAGCGGCCCTTCCACACCAAAGCACTCCAGCTGGCCATACATGGGAAGGATGACTGGATGTCTGTTGACCATCTCAAGCCCGCCCTGTTGGAGGAAGTTGTCGACGATACCATGCAGCACCCTCCACAGGGACCGTCACTCCAACAGCTAGCCCAACCCAAAAGAAAGTCGCATGGCCGCCCCCGGAAGCACCCAGACAGTACCACAGCCAGCCGCTCCCACTCACACCGCACCCCCCAACTGACTTCGCGGAGCCGTGGCACTCTCCAGTGTTCCAGTAGACACCTAGTTTGATCAGACGCTACCCACGTCTTGAGGGGGGGAATGTTGTAAAGTCCCCACTCAACAGGTTTACTATGGTGAACTTCCCATTTTCTACGGTGCCTTTCCTACAAGCCTGGGTCACGCTAAACAGCCACATTTTTATCTATGTAAATACGTATCTATTACTGATTTATTTATGCCTGTTTACTTTCTACATGTGTCAGAGCATTATTGTGTCAATTCTTGCAATTTAACTTTTCATGTTATTTGTATTTACCTGTCGTGTGTCAGGTGTTCGATGTCATCCACGGGCTGTCCCACCCCTATGGTAGGGCGTTGGCCAAGCTGTTGGCAGAGAAGTTTGTCTGGCACGAGTACCAGCTGCCTTGGGTCCTCCTCTGGCTAAGGACTGCCCCCAGAGCCAACGGCGACCCGTCCGCAGCACAGAAAGTCTACGGGAAACCCCTCATAGTCCCGGGGGAACTCATCACGGGAGATCGCCACGACCTGTCATTCCAGAGGCTCCGTGATACGGTCAGGAAGTTCGCCCCCTGCCAGCGGACATATACCGATAGGACGGCACCTTTCATACCTCCCGTCCTGTCCTCCACCACCCACGTCTTCGTCAGGAATGACGCCGCCTGCCCGCCCTTAACCAGGTCCTACAAGGGGCCCTTTCGGATGCTGGAGTGGAACACCAAAGCACTCCAGCTGGCCATACACGGGAAGGTTGACTGGGTGTCTGTTGACCATCTCAAGCCCGCCCTGTTGGAGGAAGTTGTCGACGATACCATGCAGTGCCCTCCGCAGGGACCGTCACTCCAGCAGCCAGCCCAACCCAAAAGAAAGTCGCGTGACCGCCCCCGGAAGCACCCAGACAGTACCACATCCAGCAGCTCCTACTCACACCGTACCCCCCAGCTGACTTCGCGGAGCCGCGGCACTCTCCAGCGGCCCAGCAGACACCTAGTTTGATCAGACGCTACCCACGTCTTGGGGAGGGGGGAGTGTTATAAAGTCCCCGTTCAACAGGTTTACTATGGTGAACCTCCCATTTTCTACGGTGCCTTTCCTACAAGCCTGGTTCAAGCTAAACCGCCACATTTTTATCTATGTAAATACGTATCTATTACTGATTTATTTATACCTGTTTACTTTCTACATGTGTCAGAGCATTATTGTGTCAATTCTTGCAATTTAACTTTTCATGTTATTTGTATTTAACTGTCCTGTGTCAGGTGTTCGATGTCATCCACGGGCTGTCCCACCCCTCCGGCAGGACGACGGCCAAGCTGTAGGCAGAGAAGTTTGTCTGGCACGGTATGTGGAAGGACACGACGGCCTGGGAGAGACAGTGCATCCGGTGCCAGACCAACAAAGTGGGGCGGCACGCCGAGATGGGGATGGGCGAGTTTACCCAGCAGGGAAGGCGGTTCGGACACATCCATGTAGACGTGGTAGGCCCACTTCGCCCATGAAGCGGAGCCAGATATCTTCTGACGGTTGTCGACCGCTCCACCAGGTGGCCTGAAGCGATGCCCATGCAAGAAGCCACCGCCAGTGCGTGCGCCGAGGCCCTCCTCTCCAGCTGGATCAGCCAGTTCTGTGTCACGGACCACATAACCACCGACAGGGGTCCTGCTTTCCTGTCCGAGCTGTGGCCCACCCTTGCACACCTGCTAGGGACCTCCCACCACACCACCACCGCCTACAACCCCGCGGCCAACGGATTGGTGGAAAAATTCCACAGGTCCCTAAAGGCGTCCCTCATTGCCCACTGCACCGCCGACGATTGGAAGTACCAGCTGCACTGGGTCTTCCTCTGGCTAAGGACTGCCCCCAGAGCCAACGGCGACCCGTCCACAGCAGAGAAAGTCTACGGGAAGCCCCTCATAGTCCCGGGCGAACTCATCACGGGAGATCGCCACAACCTGTCAGTCCAGAGGCTCTGTGATACGGTCAGGAAGTTCGCCCCCTGCCAGCGGACATATACCGATAGGACGGCACCTTTCATGCCTCCCGTCCTGTCCTCCACCACCCACGTCTTCGTCAGGAACGACGCCGTCTGCCTGCCCTTAACCAGGTCCTACAAGGGGCCCTTTCGCATGCTGGAGTGGAACACCAAAGCACTCCAGCTGGCCATACACGGGAAGGATGACTGGGTGTCTGTTGACAGTCTCAAGCCCGCCCTGTTGGAGGAAGTTGTCGACGATACCATGCAGCACCCTCCGCAGGGACCGTCACTTCAGAAGCCAGCCCAACCCAAAAGAAAGTCGCGTGGCCGCCCCCGGAAGCACCCACACAGTACCACAGCCAGCCGCCCCCATTCACACCGCACCCCCCAGCTGACTTCGTGGAGCCGCGGCACTCTCCAGCGGCCCAGCAGACACCTAGTTTGATCAGACACTACCCACGTCTTTGGGGGGGGGGGTGTTATAAAGTCCCTGCTCAACAGGTTTTCTATGGTGAACCTCCCATTTTCTACGGTGCCTTTCCTACAAGCCTGGGTCACGCTAAACAGCCACATTTTTATCTATGTAAATACGTATCTATTACTGATTTATTTATGCCTGTTTACTTTGTACATGTTTCAGAGCATTAGTGTGTCAATTCTTGCATTTTAACTTTTCATGTTATTTGTATTTACCTGTCTTGTGTCAGGTGTTCGATGTCATCCACGGGCTGTCCCACCCCTCCGGCAGGACGACGGCCAAACTGTAGGCAGTGAAGTTTGTCTGGCACGGTATGCGGAAGGACACGGTGGCCTGGGAGAGACAGTGCATCCGGTGCCAGACCAGCAAAGTGGGGCGGCACATCGAGATGGGGGTGGGCGAGTTTCCCCAGCCGGGGAGGTGGTTCGGACACATCTATGTAGACGTGGTAGGCCCACTTCCCCCATCAAGCAGAGCCAGATATCTCCTGACGTTTGTCGACTGCTAAACCAGGTGGCCTGAAGCAATGCCCATGCAAGAAGCCACCACCAGTGCGTGCTCCGAGGCCCTCCTCTCCATCTGGATCATCCAGTTGTGTCCCGGACCACATAACCACCGACAGGGGTCCTGCTTTCCTGTCCGAGGTGTGCCCGTCCTGGCACACATGCTGGGGACCTTCCACCACACCACCACCGAATACAACCCCGCGGCCAACGGATTGGTTGAAAGATTCCACAGGTCCCTGAAGGTGTCCCTCATTGCCCGCTGCACCGCCGAGGATTGGAAGTACCAGCTGCCTTGGGTCCTCCTCGGGATAAGGACTGCCCCCAGAGCCAACGGAGACACGTCCGCAGCAGAGAAAGTCTACGGGAAGCCCCTCATAATCCCGGGCGAACTCATCACAGAAGATCGCCACAACCTGTCAGTCCAGAGGATCTGTGACACGGTCGGGAAGTTCGCCCCCTGGCAGCGGACATATACCGATAGGACGGCACCTTTCATGCCTCCCGTCCTGTCCTCCACCACCCACGTCTTCGACAGGAACGACGCCGTCTGCCCGCCCTTAACCAGGTCCTACAAGGGGCCCTTCCACATTCTGGAGTGGAACACCAAAGCACTCCAGCTGGCCATACACGGGAAGGATGACTGGGTGTCTGTTGACCGTCTCAAGCCCGCCCTGTTGGAGGAACTTGTCGACGATACCATGCAGCGCCCTCCGCAGGGACCGTCACTCCAGCAGCCAGCCCAACCCAAAAGAAAGTTGCGTGGCCGCCCCCGGAAGCACCCAAACAGTACCACAGCCAGCCACTCCCACTCACACCACACCCCTAGCTGACTTCGCTGAGCCGCGGTACTCTCCAGCGGCCCAGCAGACACCTAGTTTGATCAGACGCTACCCACGTCTTGTGGGGGGGGAGTGTTTTAAAGTCCCCGCTCAACAGGTTTTCTATGGTGAACCTCCCATTTTCTACAGTGCCTTTCCTACAAGCCTGGGTCACGCTAAACAACCACATTTTTATCTATGTAAATACGTATATATTACTGATTTATTTTGCCTGTTTACTTTGTACATGTGTCACAGTATTATTGTGTCAATTCTTGCAATTTAACTTTTCATGTTATTTGTATTTACCTGTCCTGTGTCAGATGTTCAATGTCATCCACGGGCTGTCCCACCCCTCCGGCAGGATGACGGACAAGCTGTAGGCAGAGAAGTTTGTCTGGTACGGTATGCAGAAGGGCGCAACGGCCTGGGAGAGACAGTGCATCTGGTGCCGGACCAGCAAAGTGGGACGGCACACCAAGTTGGGAGTGGGCGAGTTTCCCCAGCCGGGGAGGTGGTTCGGATACATCCATGTAGACGTGGTAGGCCCACTTCCCCCATCAAGCAGAGCCAGATATCTCCTGATGGTTCTCGACCGCTCCACCAGGTGGCCTGAAGCGATGCCCATGCAAGAAGCCGCCGCCAGTGTGTGCGCCGAGGCCCTCCTCTCCAGCTGGATCAGCCAGTTCTGTGTCCTGGACCACACAACCACCGACAGGGGTCCTGCTTTCCTGTCCGAGCTGTGGCCCGCCCTGGCACACCTGCTGGGGACCTCCCACCACACCACCACCGACTACAACCCCGCGGCCAACGGTTTGGTAGAAAGATTCCACAGGTCCCTGAAGGCGTCCCTTATTGCCCGCTGCACCGCCAAGGATTGGAAGTACCAGCTGCCTTGGGTCCTCCTCGAGCTAAGGACTGCCCCCAGAGCCAACAGCGATACGTCCGCAGCAGAGAAAGTCTACAGGAAGCCCCTCATGGTCCCGGGCAAACTCATCATGGGAGATCGCCACAACCTGTCAGTCCAGAGGCTCTGTGACACGGTCGGGAAGTTCGCCCCCTGCCAGTGGACATATACCAATAGGTCGGCACCTTTCATACCTCCCGTCCTGTCCTCTACCACCCACATCTTCGTCAGGAATGACGCTGTCTGCCCGCCCTTAACCAGGTCCTACAAGGGTCCCTTCCGCATGCTAGAGTGGAACACCAAAGCACTCCAGCTGGCCATACACGGGAAGGATGACTGGGTGTCTGTTGACCGTCTCAAGCCCGCCCTGTTGAAGGAAGTTGTCGACGATACCATGCAGCGCCCTCCGCAGGGACCGTCACTCCAGCAGCCAGCCCAACCCAAAAGAAAGTCGCGTGGCTGCCCCCGGAAGCACCCACACAGTACCACAGCCAGCTGCTCCCACTCACACCGCACCCCCCAGCTGACTTCGCGGAGCCGCGGTACTCTCCAGCGGCCCAGCAGACACCTAGTTTGATCAGACGCTACCCACGTCTTGAAAGGGGAGAGTGTTGTAAAGTCCCCCCCCAACAGGTTTTCAATGGTGAACCTCCCATTTTCTACGGTGCCTTTCCTACAAGCCTGGGTCATGCTAAACAGCCACATTTTTATGAATGTAAATACGTATCTATTACTGATTTATTTATGCCTTTTTACTTTGTACATGTGTCAGAGCATTATTGTGTCAATTCTTGCAATTTAACTTTTCATGTTATTTGTATTTACCTGTTCTGTGTCAGGTGTTCGATGTCATCCACGGGCTGTCCCACCCCTCCGGCAGGATGACGGCCAAGCTGTAAGCAGAGAAGTTTGTCTGGCACTGTATGCGGAAGGACGCGACAGTCTTGGAGAGACAGTGCATCCGGTGCCAGACCAGCAAAGTGGGACGGCACACCGAGATGGGTGTGGGCGAGTTTCCTCAGCCGGGGAGGTGGTTCGGACACATCCATGTAGACATGGTAGGCCCACTTCCCCCATCAAGCAGAGCCAGATATTCCTGACGGTTGTCGACTGCTCCACCAGGTGGCCTGAAGCGATGCCCATGCAAGAAGCCACCGCCAGTGCGTGCGCCGACGCCCTCCTCTCCAGCTGGATCAGCCAGTTCTGTGTCCCGGACCATATAACCACTGACAGGGGTCCTGCTTTCCTGTCCGAGCTGTGGCCCGCCCTGGCACACCTGCTGGGGACCTCCCACCACACCACCACCGCCTACAACCCCGCGGCCAACGGATTGGTGGAAAGATTCCACAGGTCCCTGAAGGCGTCCCTCATTGCCCACTGCACCGCCGAGGATTGAAGTCCCAGCTGCCTTGGGTCCTCCTCGGCTAAGGACTGCCCCCAGAGCCAACGGCGACACGCCGGCAGCAGAGAAAGCCCACGGGAAGCCCTCATAGTCCCGGCGAACGCATCACGGGGATCGCTACAACCTGTCAGTCCAGAGGCTCCGTGACACGGTCGGGAAGTTCGCCCCCTGCCAGCGGACATTATACCACATAGGGACGGCACCTTTCATGCCTCCCGTCCTGTCCTCCACCACCCACGTCTTCGTCAGGAACGACGCTGTCTGCCCCCCCTTAACCAGGTCCTAGAAGGGGCCCTTCCGCATGCTGGAGTGGAACACCAAAGCACTCCAGCTGGCCATACACGGGAAGGATGACTGGGTGTCTGCTGACCGTCTCAAGCCGCCCTGTTGGAGGAAGTTGTCGACTATACCATGCAGTGCCCTCCGCAGGGACCGTCACTTCAGCAGCCAGCCCAACCCAAAAGAAAGTCGCGTGGCCGCCCACGGAAGCACCCAGACAGTACCACAGCCAGCCACTCCCACTCACACCGCACCCCCCATTTTCTACGGTGACTTTCCTACAAGCCTATGTCATGCTAAACAGCCACATTTTTATCTATGTAAATACGTATATATTACTAATTTATTTATACCTGTTTACTTTGTACATGTATCAGAGGATTATTGTGTCAATTCTTGCAATTTAACTTTCCATGTTATTTGTATTTACCTGTCCTGTGTCAGGTGTTCGATGTAATCCACGGGCTGTCCCACCCCTCCGGCAGGACGATGGCCAAGCTGTAGGCAGAGAAGTTTGTCTGGCACGGTATGCGGAAGGACACGACGGCCTGGGAGAGACAGTGCATCCGGTGCCAGACCAGCAAAGTGGGGAATCACATAAAGATGGGGGTGGGCGAGTTTCCCCAGCTGGGGAGGTGGTTCGGACACATCCATGTAGACGTGGTAGGCCCACTTCCCCCATAAGCAAAGCCAGATATCTCCTGACGGTTGTCGACTGCTCCACCAGGTGGCCTGAAGCGATGCCCATGCAAGAAGCCACCGCCAGTGCGTGCGCCGAGGCCCTACTCTCCAGCTGGATCAGCCAGTTCTGTGTCCCGGACCACATAACCACCGACAGGGGTCCTGCTTTCCTGTCCGAGCTGTGGCCTGCCCTGGCACACCTGCTGGGGACCTCCCACCACTCCACCACCGCCTACAACCCCGCGTCCAATGGATTAGTGGAAAGATTCACAGGTTCCTGAAGGCGTCCCTAATTGCCCTCTGCATCCCCGAGGATTGGAAGGACCAGCTGCCTTGAGTTCTCCTCTGGCTAAGGACTGCCCCCGAGCCAACGGCGATCCGTCCGCAGCAAAGAAAGTCTACAGGAAGCCCCTCATAATCCCAGGCGAACTCATCACGGGAGATCGCCACAACCTGTCAGTCCAGAGGCTCCGTGACACAGTCGGGAAGTTCGCCCCCTGCCAGCAGACATATACCAATAGGACGGCACCTTTCATGCCTCCCGTCCTGTCCTCCACCACCGACGTCTTCGTCAGGAATGACGCCGTCTGCCCGCTCTTAACCAGGTCCTACAAGGGGCCCTTCCGCATGCTGGAGTGGAACACCAAAGCACTCCAGCTGGCCATACACGGGAAGGATGACTGGGTGTCTGTTGACCATCTCAAGCCCGCCCTGTTGGAGAAAGTTGTCGACGATACCATGCTGCGCCCTCCGCAGGGACCGTCACTCCAGCAGCCAGCCCAACCCAAAAGAAAATCGCGTGGCCGACCCCAGAAGCACCCAGACAGTACCACAGCCAACCGCTCCCACTCACAACACACCCTCCAGCTGACTTCGTGGAGCCGTGGTACTCTCCAGCAGCCCAGCAGACACCTAGTTTGATCAGACGCTACCCACATCTTGGGGGCGGGAGAGTGTTGTAAAGTCCCCTGCTCAGTAGGTTTTCTATGGTGAACCTCCCATTTTCTACGGTGCCTTTCCTACAAGCCTGGGTCACGCTAAACAACCACATTTTTATCTATATAAATACGTATCTATTACTGATTTATTTATGCCTGTTTACTTTGTACATGTGTCAGAGTATTATTGTGTCAATTCTTGCAATTTAACTTTTCATGTTATTTGTATTTACCTGTCCTATGTCAGGTGTTCGATGTCATCCATGGGCTGTCCCACCCCTCCGGCAGGACGATGGCCAAGCTGTTGGCAGAGAAATTTGTCTGGTACGGTATGCAAAAGGACGCGATGGCCTGGTAGAGACAGTGCATCCGGTGCCAGACCAGCAAAGTGGGGCGCACACATCGAGATGGGGGTGGGCGAGTTTCCCCAGCCGGGGAGGCGGTTCGGACACATCCATGTAGATGTGGTAGGCCCACTTCCCCCATGAAGCAGAGCCAGATATCCCCTGACGGTTGTCGACTGCTCCACCAGGTGGCCTGAAGCGATGCCCATGCAAGAAGCCACCGCCAGTGCGTGCGCCGACGCCCTCCTCTCCAGCTGGATCAGCCAGTTCTGTGTCCTGGACCACATAACCACCGACAGGGGTCCTGCTTTCCTGTCCGAGGTGTGGCCCGCCCTGGCACACCTGCTGGGGACCTCCCACCACACCACCACCGACTACAACCCCGTGGCCTACGGATTGGTGGAAAGATTCCACAGGTCCCTGAAGGCGTCCCTCATTGCCCGCTGCATCGCCGAGGATTGGAAGTCCCACCTGCCTTGGTCCTCCTCGGGCTAAGGACTGCCCCCAGAGCCAACGGCGACACGTCCGCAGCAGAAAAAGTCTATGGGAAGCCCCTCATAGTCCTGGGCGAACTCATCACTGGAGATCGCCACAACCTGTCAGTCCAGAGGCTCCGTGTCATGGTCAGGAAGTTCGCCCCCTGCTAGCAGACATATACTGATAGGACGGCACCTTTCATGCCTCCCGTCCTGTTCTCCACCACCCACGTCTTCGTCAGGAATGACGCCGTCTGCCCGCCCTTAACCAGGTCCTACAAGGGGCCCTTCCGCATGCTGGAGTGGAACACCAAAGCACTCCAGCTGGCCATACACGGGAAGGATGACTGGGTGTCTGTGGACCGTCTCAAGCCCGCCCTGTTGGAGGAAGTTGTCGACGATACCATGCAGCGCCATCCGCAGGGACCGTCACTCCAGCAGCCATCCCAACCCAAAAGAAAGTCGTGTGGCCGCCCCCGGAAGCACCCAGACAGTACCACAGCCAGCCGCTCCCACTCACACCGCACCTCCCAGCTGACTTTGCGGAGCCGCGGTACTCTCCAGCGGCCCAGCAGATACCTAGTTTGATCAGACGCTACCCACGTCTTTGGGGGGAGAGTGTTGTAAAGTCTCCTCTCAGCAAGTTTTCTATGGTGAACCTCCCATTTTCTACAGTGCCTTTCCTACAAGCCTGGGTCACGCTAAACAGCCACATTTTTATCTACGTAAATACGTATCTATTACTGATTTATTTATGCCTCTTTACTTTGTACATGTGTCAGAGCATTATTGTGTCAATTGTTGCAATTTAACTTTTCATGTTATTTGTATTTACCAGTCCTGTGTCAGGTGTTCGATGTAATCCACGGGCTGTCCCACCCCTCCGGCAGGACGATGGCCAAGCTGTAGGCAGAGAAGTTTGTCTGGCACGGTATGCGGAAGGACACGACGGCCTGGGAGAGACAGTGCATCCGGTGCCAGACCAGCAAAGTGGGGTGGCACACCGAGATGGGGGTGGGCGAGTTTCCTCAGCTGGGGAGGTGGTTCGGACACATCCATGTAGACGTGGTAGGCCCACTTCCCCCATCAAGCAGAGCCAGATATCTCCTGACGGTTGTCGACTGCTCCACCAGGTGGCCTGAGCGATGCTCATGCAAGAAGCCACCGCCAGTGCGTGCGCCGAGGCCCTCCTCTCCAGCTGGATCAGCCAGTTCTGTGTCCCGGACCACATAACCACCGACAGGGGTCCTGCTTTCCTGTCCGAGGTGTGGCCCGCCCTGGCACACCTGCTGGGGACCTCCCACCACACCACCATCGCCTACAACCCCGCGGCCAATGGATTAGTGGAAAGATTCACAGGTCTCTGAAGGCGTCCCTCATTTCCTGCTGCACCGCCGAAGATTGGAAGTACCAGTTGCCTTGAGTCCTCCTCGGGCTAAGGACTGCCCCTGAGCCAACGGCGACACGTCCACAGCAGAGAAAGTCTACAGGAAGCCCCTCATAATCCCAGTCGAACTCATCTTGGGAGATCGCCACGACCTGTCAGTCCAGAGGCTCCGTGACACGGTCGGGAAGTTCGCCCCCTGCCAGCGGACATATACGAATAGGACGGCACCTTTCATGCCTCCCGTCCTGTCCTCCACCACCCATGTCTTCGTCAGGAACGACGCTGTCTGCCCGCCCTTCACCAGGTCCTACAAGGGGCCCTTCCGCATTCTGGAGTGGAACACCAAAGCACTCCAGCTGGCCATACACGGGAAGGATGACTGGGTGTCTGTTGACCGTCTCAATCCCGTCCTGTTGGAGGAAGTTGTCGACGATACCATGCAGCGCCCCCGCAGGGACCGTCACTCCAGCAGCCAGCCCAACCCAAAAGAAAGTCGCGTGGCCACCCCCGGAAGCACCCAGACAGTACCGCAGCCAGCCACTCCCACTCACACCGCACCCCCAGCTGACTTCGCAGAGCCGTAGCACTCTCCAGCGACCCAGCAGACACCTGGTTTGATCAGACGCTACCCACATCTTGAGGGGGGGAGTGTTGTAAAGTCCCCGCTCAACAGATTTTCTATGGTGAACCTCCCATTTTCTACGTGCCTTTCCTACAAGCCTGGGTCACTCTAAACAGCCACATTTTTATCTATGTATATACGTATCTATTACTGATTTATTTATGCCTGTTTACTTTGTACATGTGTCAGAGTATTATTGCATCAATTCTTGTAATTTAACTTTTCATGTTATTTGTATTTACCTGCCCTGTGTCACATTAAGAACACTTGACCTCGGGTCACCTGTATCCTATTGTATGCCTTTGTATGACGTCTGCACGCCGCTTTATAAGCAGCCTGCTTTCCCAATAAACCAGCAGTACATGTCCACCTGCTCATTATTTTGCACCTCTTATAGTGGTGACCCCGGAGTGGTTCCCGGAGCCATTACCGGACTCATACAGCGACCTAGCCTTTGCTCCATGAACTACCCCATGAACAGACTAAAAACGGCGCTTTAACAAAGCGTTCGGGCATGCTGACTCTTGTCAGCAGAGCACCAGCGTCATTAGTGGACCCACACAGCGCGCTCCCAAGTGCATATTGACGTGATTAACCCACTCCAAGTAAGAGGGCAATAGTGAGTATGAACGCAGACATTTCCTCCCACATACAATTAACCGCAGAAACTTCGTGGACTCGGACACCTCCTCACACACAACCCGCCCGCGCCCTCCCCCCACGCCAAGGCTTACACGCTCCTCCACAACGGTACCCGTTCCCTTTAGCGTGCTGCTCGTCCTGACGGAACAAACTAAGTCCGCCCTCGCCATAAAGCTGCCACCCTTCACGCACAGCAACCCATCATCATGGCTAACAGGGTCTAGTGGCAGTTCAGGCTGGCGGGACTTATCAAAGAGGTGCTGCAGGCAGACGCCGTGATCAACGCCTCCTGGAGGAGGTCCACAGGAAGCTCATCCCATGGGTGTCTGCCGCGTCCCCGTCACCTACCAAAATCTGAAAACCTCTCTCATTGATACCTGCTCCCTGCTGGTCTCCGAGAAAGCCTCCCCCGCCCTTGACCTCGTGAACAACCCTTGACATGACCAGAACCTCCTGGAGACGTGGGGCGTGATCTAGGACCTCCTCACCCTTCCCGAGATGGACGGCAGCGGCAGGCAGTCGGAGATAAGCCTGCCAAGGGAGATCTTCCTCCGTCAGCTCCTCCTGGAGGTTCGGACCTAGATCCTCGAGCCTTATACAGTGCCACTTGGGGACCTGATCAGGACGGCGCAGCAGCTGATGGACTCCACAAGGGCAGCGAAGAGGGCATCCATGCCCCCACACCCCATCAACTCCCTCCAGCTGGAGAAAAAACATGGAGGAGGAGGTAAGGCCATCACCAGGCGGCGGCCAAACTGCCATCACAAGAAGCACCCACCAGGGCCTTGCTACTACCACCAGCGGTACGGCAAGGACGCCCGGAACTGCCAACCCCACTGCTCTTTCGCCCATCCAAAAAATGGGGGAGGCGGCAGCCAACAAAACAGACTGCCTTGGCAGCAGATGAACCCAGGAGCCCAAAACCAGTAGGTTTTTACGTCCGTGAAACCATCTCCGGCAGGATGATGCTGGTTGACACTGGGGCCGTACAATCAGTGTTCCCACCATCCAGAGAGGACCACAAATGCCCACCGGACCCGTCTGCCTCCCTGACAGCTGCCAACGTGTCCCCCATCCTCTTCTACGGCACCAGGCTCCTGTCGATCTCCATCCTTGGCCGGAGGTACAGTTGGAACTGCATAGTCGCGGGCATGAGAACCCCACTCCTGGCCGCGGACTTCCTCGCCCACTTCGGTCTGGCAGTCGACGTCGGTCGCAAGCGCGTGTTGGATACCGACTCCTGTCAGTCCCTCCCCCTGGTGACGGACCCCAGCGCAGCCACCATCCACTCCGTCGCCGTGCATCAGTATGCCCAGCTACTGAAGGAGTTCCCCGACGTCTTCAAACCTGAACTGCGCCACGTGCCTGGGGCCCCTGCAAAGCACGGAATCTACCACCTCATTGAAACAAAGGGGCCCCCAACGCAAGAAAAGTTCCGTAGGCTCCCCCCTTGGCGCCTTCAGGAGGCCAAGGACTCTTTCGCCGAGATGGAGCGTATGGGTATATGCAGGAAAGCCTCCAGCCTGTGGGCCTCTCCCCTCCACATGGTGCAGAAACCGGATGGTTCCTGGAGACCCTGCAGCGACTACAGGCGGCTCAACCTCGCAAATGAACCAGACCATCACCCCCTTCCACACATGCAGGATCTCATGGCTTCCTTTCACGGGGCCAAAATATTTTCTAAACTAGACCTTTTGAAGTCATAATTTCAGGTACCAATCGCTGCAAAGGACATCCCCAAAACCGCCATCATCACGCCCTTCGGGTCCTACATCTTCGCCTTCTCCACCTTCGGCCTGAGGAACGATGGGACAACCTTCCAAAGACTAAAGGACAACATCCTGGGGGACCTGAACTTCTGCATCTGTTATGTAGATGACATTCTAATTTTTTTCCAGATCCCCCAAAGAATACCTGCGGCACATCCAAAAGGTCCTGCAGCGCCTGCAGGACAACGGCCTCATCACAGGTTTGATAAATGCGCCTTCGGCGCCGAAAGAGTTGATTTCCTGGGCCACAAGATATCTCCGGGGGGGGCGTCTGTCCACTCGCATCGAAGGTCACAGCCGTTACCAGGTTCCCCACCCCTACCTCCGTCAAGGCTGTACAAGAATTCCTGGGGATGGTCAACTACTACAGGAGGTTCATCCCCGGGGTTGCGCACACCATGGCCCCCCCTGACGGAGGTCCTGAAGGGTCACCCGAAGACCTTAGTTTGGGGACCCGACCAGCAACAGGCCTTTTTCCTGGTGAAGGCCTCCCTCGCTGAGGCAACTGCCTTGGCCCACCAGGACCTCAATGCCCCCCTCCAGCTGACGACGGAAGCCAGCAACGCCACCTGTGGGGCCGTCCTGGAGCAGGTCATCACCGGAGCCCCCCAGCTCATCGCCTTCTTAAGCAGGAAGTTCAGCCCGCGGAGTCCCGCTACAGCACCTTCAACAGGGAACATTGCTCAGTGTATCGGGCGGTACGTCACTTCAAGTTCCTCCTGGAGGGTACGCCCTTCACAATCTGGACGGACCACCAGTCGCTGGTCCACGCCTTCACAAAGCAGGGGAACACATGGTCTTCCAGGCAGCAGCGGCATCTCGCAGCCATCGCGGAGTTCACCTGCATAATCAAGTACCTCCCCGGCAGGAGGAACCCTGTAGCAGACGCCCTCTTGAGGATCAAGCTGAACGCAGTGCAGCTCGCGATCGACTATGAGGACCTCGCCCGGGTGCAGACCACCAACCCAGAGGTTCCAGCCTACCGCACCACCATCACGTCGCTCAAGTGTAAGGAGGTGCCCCTCGCCCCTGGGGGGCCAACACTGCTGAGCGATGTAAGCACGGCCAACCCATCCCCCTGGTACCAGCCTCCCGCTGCCGTCAGGTGTTCGATGCCATCAACGGACTGTCCCACCCCTCCGGCAGGACGACGGCCAAGCTGTTGGCAGAGAAGTTTGTCTGGCATGGTATGCAGAAGGACGCGACGGCCTGGGAGAGACAGTGCATCTGGTGCCAGACCAGCAAAGTGGGGCGGCACACCGAGATGGGGGTGGGCGAGTTTCCCCAGCCGGGGAGGCGGTTCGGACACATCCATGTAGACGTGGTAGGCCCACTTCCCCCATCAAGCGGTGCCACATATCTCCTGACGGTTGTCGACCGCTCCACCAGGTTGCCTGAAGCGATGCCCATGCAAGAAGCCACCGCCAGTGCGTGCGCCGACGCCCTCCTCTCCAGCTGGATCAGCCAGTTCTGTGTCCCGGACCACATAACCACTGACAGGGGTCCTGCTTTCCTGTCTGAGCTGTTGCCCACCCTGGCACACCTGCTGGGGACCTCCCACCACACCACCACCGCCTACAACCCTGCGGCCAACGGATTGGTGGAAAGATTCCACAGGTCCCTAAAGGCGTCCCTCATTGCCCGCTGCACCGCAGACGATTGGAAGTACCAGCTGCCTTGGGTCCTCCTCTGGCTAAGGACTGCCCCCAGAGCCAACGGCGACCCGTCCTCAGCAGAGAAAGTCTACGGGAAGCCGGCTCATAGTCCAGGGCGAACTCATCACAGGAGATCGCTACAACCTGTCAGTCCAGAGGCTCCGTGACACGGTGAGGAAGTTCGCCCCCTGCCAGCGGACATATACCGATAGGGCGGCACCTTTCATGTCTCCTGTCCTGTCCTCCACCACCCACATTTTCGTCAGGACCGACGCCGTCTGCCTACCCTTAACCAGGTCCTACAAGGGGCCCGTCTGCATGCTGGAGTGGAACACCAAAGCACTCCAGCTGGCCATACACGGGAAGGATGACTGGGTGTCTGTTGACTGTCTCAAGCCTGCCCTGTTGAAGGAAGTTGTCACCGATACCATGCAGCGCCCTCCGCAGGGACCGTCACTCCAGCAGCCAGCCCAACCCAAAAGAAAGTCGCATGGCCGCCCCCGGAAGCACCCAGACAGTACCACAGCCAGCTGCTCCCACTCACACCGCACCCCCCAGCTGACTTCGTGGAGCTGCGGCACTCCCAGCGGCCCAGCAGACACCTAGTTTGATCAGACGCTACCCACGTCTTGTGGGGGGGGGAGTGTTGTAAAGTCCCCACTCAACTGGTTTTCTATGGTGAACCTCCCATTTTCTACAGTGCCTTTCCTACAAGCCGAGATCATGCTAAAAAGCCACATTTTTATCCATGTAAATACAAATATATTACTGATTTATTTATGCCTGTTTACTTTGTACATGTGTCAGAGCATTATTGTGTCAATTCTTGCAATTAAACTTTTCATATTATTAGTATTTACCTGTCCTGTGTCAGGTGTTCGATGTCATCCACGGGCTATCCCACTCCTCCGGTAGGACGGCGGCCAAGCTGTAGGCAGAGAAGTTTGTCTGGCACGGTATGCGGAAGGACGCGACGGCCTGGGAGAGACAGTACATCCGGTGCCAGACCAGCAAAGTGGGGCGGCACACCGAGATGGGGGTGGGCGAGTTTCCCCAGCCGGGGAGGCGGTTCGGACACATCCATGTAGACGTGGTAGGTCCACTTCCCCCATCAAACGGAGCCAGATATCTCCTGACGGTTGTCGACCGCTCCACCAAGTAGCCTGAAGCGATGCCCATGCAAGAAGCCACCGCCAGTGCGTGCGCCGAGGCCCTCCTCTCCAGCTGGATCAGCCAGTTCTGTGTCCCGGACCACATAACCACCGACAGGGGTCCTGCTTTCCTGTCTGAGCTGTTGCCCGCCCTGGCACACCTGCTGGGGACTTCCCACCACACCACCACCGCCTACAACCCCGCGGCCAACGGATTGGTGGAAAGATTCCACAGGTCCCTGAAGGCGTCCCTCATTGCCCGCTGCACCGCCGAGGATTGGAAGTACCAGCTGCCTTGGGTCCTCCTCTGGCTAAGGACTGCCCCCAGAGCCAACTGCGACCCGTCCGCAGCAGACAAAGTCTACGGGAAGCCCCTCATAGTCCCAGGCGAACTCTTCACGGGAGATCGCCACAACCTGTCAGTCCAGAGGCTCCGTGATACGGTCAGAAAGTTCGCCCCCTGCCAGCGGACATATACCGATAGGACGTCACCTTTCATGCCTCCCGTCCTGTCCTCCACCACCCACGTCTTCGTCAGGAACGACGCCGTCTGCCCGCCCTTAACCAGGTCCTACAAGGGGCCCTTCCGCATGCTGGAGTGGAACACCAAAGCACTCCAGCTGGCCATACACGGGAAGGATGACTGGGTGTCTGTTGACCGTCTCAAGCTCACGCTGTTGGAGGAAGTTGTCGACGATACCATGCTGCACCCTCCGCAGGGACCGTCACTCCAGCAGCCAGCCCAACCCAAAAGAAAGTCGCGTGGCCGCCCCTGGAAGCACCCAGACAGTACCACAACCAGCTGCTCCCATTCACACCGTACCCCCCAGCTGACTTCGCAAAGCCGCCGTACCCTCCAGCGGCCCAGCAGACACCTAGTTTGATCAGACGCTACCCACGTCTTGTGGGAGGGGGGGGGGAGTGTTGTAAAGTCCCCGTTCAACAGGTTTACTATGGTGAACCTCCCATTTTCTACGGTGCCTTTCCTACAAGCCTGGTTCAAGCTAAACAGCCACATTTTTATCTATGTAAATACGTATCTATTACTGATTTATTTATGCCTGTTTATTTTGTACATGTGTCAGAGCATTATTGTGTCAATTATTGCAATTTAACTTTTCATTTTATTTGTATTTACCTGTCGTGTGTCAGGTGTTCGATGTCATCCACGGGCTGTCCCACCCCTCCAGCAGGACGACTGCCAAGCTGTAGGCAGAGAAGTTTGTCTGGCAAGGTATGCGGAAGGATACGACGGCCTGGGAGACAGTGCATCCGGTGCCAGACCAACAAAGTGGGGCGGCACACCGAGATGGGGGTGGGCGAGTTTCCCCAGCCGGGGAGGCGGTTCGGACACATCCATGTAGACGTGGTAGGCCAACTTCGCCCATGAAGCGGAGCCAGATATCTTCTGACGGTTGTCGACCGCTCCACCAGGTGGCCTGAAGCGATGCCCATGCAAGAAGCCACCGCCAGTGCGTGCGCCGAGGCCCTCCTCTCCAGCTGGATCAGCCAGTTCTGTGTCCCGGACCACATAACCACTGACAGGGGTCCTGCTTTCCTGTCCAAGCTGTGGCCCGCCCTGGCACACCTGCTGGGGACCTCCCACCACACCACCACCGCCGACAACCCCGCGGCCAGCGGATTAGTGGAAAGATTCCACAAGTCCCTGAAGGCGTCCCTCATTGCCCACTGCACCGCCGAGGATTGGAAGTACCAGCTGCCTTGGGTCCTCCTCTGGCTAAGGACTGCCCCAAGTGCCAACGGCGACCCGTCCGCAGCAGAGAAAGTCTACGGGAAGCCGGCTCATAGTCCCGGGCTAACTCATCACGGGAGATCGCCACAACCTGTCAGTCCAGAGGCTCCGTGATACGGTCAGGAAGTTCGCCCCCTGCCAGCGGACATATACCGATAGGACGGCACCTTTCATGCCTCCCGTCCTGTCCTCCACCACCCACGTCTTCGTCAGGAACGACGCCGTCTGCCCGGCCTTAACCAGGTCCTACAAGGGGCCCTTTCGCATGCTGGAGTGGAACACCAAAGCACTCCAGCTGGCCATACACGGGAAGGATGACTGGGTGTCTGTTGACCATCTCAAGCCAGTCCTGTTGGAGGAAGTTGTCGACGATACCATGCAGCACCCTTCGCAGGGACCGTCACTCCAGCAGCCAGCCCAACCCAAAAGAAAGTCGCTTGGCCGCTCCCGGAAGCACCCAGACAGTACCACAGCCAGCTGCTCCCACTCACACCGCACACCCCAGCTGACTTCGTGGAGCCGCGGCACTCTCCAGCGGCCCAGCAGACACCTAGTTTGATCAGACGCTACCCACGTCTTGGGGGGGGGAGTGTTGTAAAGTCCCACCTCAACAGGTTTACTATGGTGAACCTCCCATTTTCTACGGTGCCTTTCCTACAAACCTGGTCCACGCTAAACAGCCACATTTTTATCTATGTAAATACGTATCTATTAATGATTTTTTTAATGCCTGTTTACTTTGTACATACGTCAGAGCATTATTGTGTCAATTGTTGCAATTTAACTTTTCATGTTATTTGTATTTACCTGTCCTGTGTCAGGTGTTCGATGTCATCCACGGGCTGTCCCACCCCTCCAGCAGGACGACGGCCAAGCTGTAGGCAGAGAAGTTTGTCTGGCACGGTATGCGGAAGGACATGACGGCCTGGGAGAGACAGTGCATCCGGTGCCAGACCAGCAAAGTGGGGCGGCACACCGAGATGCGGGTAGGCGAGTTTCCCCAGCCGGGAGAGGTGGTTTGGACACATCTATGTAGACATGGTAGGCCCACTTCCCCCATCAAGCAGAGCCAGATATCTCCTGACGGTTGTCGACTGCTAAACCAGGTGGCCTGAAGCAATGCCCATGCAAGAAGCCACCACCAGTGCATGCGCCGACGCCCTCCTCTCCATCTGGATCAGCCAGTTCTGTGTCCCGGACCACATAACCACCGACAGGGGTCCTGCTTTCCTGTCCGAGCTGTGGCCCGCCCTGGCACACCTGCTGGGGACCTCCCACCACACCACCGTCACCTACAACCCTGCGGCCAACGGATTGGTGGAAAGATTCCACAGGTCCCTGAAGGCGTCCCTCATTGCCCGCTGCACCGCCGACGATTGGAAGTACCAGCTGCCTTGGGTCCTCCTCGGGCTAAGGACTGCCCCCAGAGCCTACGGCGACACGTCCGCAGCAGAGAAAGTCTACAGGAAGCCCCTCATAATCCCGGGCGAACTCATCACAGAAGATCTCCACAACCTGTCAGTCCAGAGGCTCCGTGACACGGTCGGGAAGTTCGCCCCCTGCCAGCGGACATATATAGATAGGACGGCACCTTTTATGCCTCCCATCCTGTCCTCCACCACCCACGTCTTCGTCAGGAACGACGCTGTCTGCCCGCCCTTAACCAGGTCCTACAAGGGGCCATTCCGCATGCTGGAGTGGAACACCAAAGCACTCCAGCTGGCCATACACGGGAAGGATGACTGGGTGTCTGTTGACCATCTCAAGCTCACCCTGTTGGAGGAACTTGTTGACGATACCATGCAGCGCCCTCCGCAGGGACCGTCACTCCAGCAGCCAGCCCAACCCAAAATCAATTCGCATGGCCGCCCCCGGAAGCACCCAGACAGTACCACAGCCAGCCGCTCCCACTCACACCGCACCCCCCGCTGACTTCGCGGAGCCATAGCACTCTCCAGCGGCCCAGCATACACCTAGTTTGATCAGACGCTACCCACGTCTTGAGGTGGGGAGTGTTGTAAAGTCCCCACTCAACAGGTTTTCTATGGTGAACTTCCCATTTTCTACGGTGCCTTTCCTACAAACCCTGGGTCACGCTGAACAGCCACATTTTTATGTATGTAAATACGTATCTATTACTGATTTATTTATGCCTGTTTACTTTGTACATGTGTCAGAGCATTATTGTGTCAATTCTTGCAATTTAACTTTTCATGTTATTTGTATTTACCTGTCCTGTGTCAGGTGTTCGATGTCATCCACGGGCTGTCCCACCCTTCCGGCAGGACGACGGCCAAGCTGTAGGCAGAGAAGTTTGTCTGGCACGGTATGCGGAAGGACGCGATGGCCTGGGAGAGACTGCATCCGGTGCCAGACCAGCAAAGTGGGGCGGCACACCGAGATGGGGGTGGGCGAGTGTCCCCAGCTGGGGAGACGGTTCGAACACATCCATGTAGACGTGGTAAGTCCACTTCCCCAATCAAGCGGAGCCAGATATCTCCTGACGGTTGTCTACTGCTCCATAAGGTAGCCTGAAGTGATGCCCATGCAAGAAGACACGCCAGTGCGTGTGCCGACGACCTACTCTCCAGCTGGATCAGCCAGTTCTGTGTCCCGGACCACATAACCAGCGACAGGGGTCCTGCTTTCCTGTCCGAGCTGTGGCCCGCCCTGGCACACCTGCTGGGGACCTCCCACCACACCACCACCGCCTACAACCCCGCGGCCAACGGATTGGTGGAAAGATTCCACAGGTCCCTGTTGACGTCCCTCATTGCCCGCTGCACCGCCGAGGATTGGAAGTACCAGCTGCCTTGAGTCTTCCTCTGGCTAAGGACTGCCCCCAGAGCCAATGGCGACCCGTCCTCAACAGAAAAAGTCTACGGGAAGCCCCTCATAGTCCTGGGCGAACTCATCTCGGTAGATCGCCATAACTTGTCAGTCCAGAGGCTCTGTGACACGGTCGGGAAGTTCGCCCCCTGCCAGCGGACATATACCGATAGGATGGCACCTTTCATGCCTCCCGTCCTGTCCTCCACCACCTACGTCTTCGTCAGGAACGACGCCGTCTGCCTGCCCTTAACCAGGTCCTACAAGGGGCCCTTCTGCATGCTGGAGTGGAACACCAAAGCACTCCAGCTGGCCATATACGGGAAGGATGACTGGGTGTCTGTTGACCATCTCAAGCCCGCCCTGTTGGAGGAACTTGTTGACGATACCATGCAGCGCCCTCTGCAGGGACCGTCACTCCAGCAGCCAGCCCAACCCTAAAGAAAGTTGCGTGGCCACCCCCGGAAGCACCCAGACAGTACCACAGCCAGCTTTTCCCACTCACACCACACCCCCCAGCTGACTTCGCTGAGCCGCCGTACTCTCCAGCGGCCCAGCAGACACCTAGTTTGATCAGATGCTACCCACGTTTGGGGGGGGGAGTGTTGTAAAGTCCCCGCTCAACAGGTTTTCTATGGTGAACCTCCCATTTTCTACGGTGCCTTTTCTACAAGCCTGGGTCACGCTAAACAACCACATTTTTATCTATGTAAATACGTATCTATTACTGATTTATTTATGCCTGTTTACTTTGTACATGTGTCACAGCATTATTGTGTTAATTCTTGCAATTTAACTTTTCATGTTATTTGTATTTACCTGTCCTGTGTCAGGTGTTCAATGTCATCCACGGGCTGTCCCACCCCTCCGGCAGGATGACAGACAAGCTGTAAGCAGAGAAGTTTGTCTGGCACGGTATGCGGAAGGACGCGACGGCCTGGGAGAGACAGTGCATCTGGTGCCAGACCAGCAAAGTGGGACGGCACACCGAGATGGGGGTGGGCGAGTTTCCCCAGCCGGGGAGGTGGTTCGGATACATCCATGTAGACGTGGTAGGCCCACTTCCCCCATCAAGCAGAGCCAGATATCTCCTGATGGTTCTCGACTGCTCCACCAGGTCGCCTGAAGCGATGCCCATGCAAGAAGCCACCGCCAGTGCGTGCGCCGAGGCCCTCCTCTCCAGCTGGATCAGCCAGTTCTGTGTCCAGGACCACATAACCAATGACAGGGGTCCTGCTTTCCTGTCCGAGCTGTGGCCCGCCCTGGCACACCTGCTGGGGACCTCCCACCACACCACCACCGCCTACAACCCCGCGGCCAACGGATTGGTGGAAAGATTCCACAGGTCCCTGAAAGCGTCCCTCATTGCCCGCTGCACCGCCGACGATTGGAAGTACCAGCTGCCTTGGGTCCTCCTCGGGCTAAGGACTGCCCCCAGAGCCAACGGCGACACGTCGGCAGCAGAGAAAGTCTACGGGAAGCCCCTCATAGTCCCGGGCGAACGCATCACGGGGGATCGCTACAACCTGTCAGTCCAGAGGCTCCGTGACACGGTCGGGAAGTTAGCCCCCTGCCAGCGGACATATACCAATAGGACGGCACCTTTCATGCCTCCCGTCCTGTCCTCCACCACCCACGTCTTCGTCAGGAACGACGCTGTCTGCCCCCCCTTAACCAGGTCCTACAAGGGGCCCTTCCGCATGCTGGAGTGGAACACCAAAGCACTCCAGCTGGCCATACACGGGAAGGATGACTGGGTGTCTGCTGACCGTCTCAAGCCGCCCTGTTGGAGGAAGTTGTCGACTATACCATGCAGTGCCCTCCGCAGGGACCGTCACTTCAGCAGCCAGCCCAACCCAAAAGAAAGTCGCGTGGCCGCCCCCGGAAGTACCCAGACAGTACACAGCCAGCCGCTCCCACTCACACCGCACCTCCCAGCTGACTTCGCGGAGCCGCGGTACTCTCCAGCGGCCCAGGAGACACCTAGTTTGATCAGACGCTACCCTCGTCTTGGGGGCAGAAGAGTGTTGTAAAGTCCCCGCTTAGCAGGTTTTCTATGGTGAACCTCCCATTTTCTACGGTGCCTTTCCTACAAGCCTGGGTCACGCTAAACAGCCACATTTTTATGTATGTAAATACGTATCTATTACTGATTTATTTATGCCTGTTTACTTTGTACATGTGTCAGAGCATTATTGTGTCAATTCTTGCAATTTAACTTTTCATGTTATTTGTATTTACCTGTCCTGTGTCAGGTGTTCGATGTCATCCACGGGCTGTCCCACCCCTCCGGCAGGATGACGGCCAAGCTGTAGGCAGAGAAGTTTGTCTGGCACGGTATGCGGAAGGACGCGACGGCCTGGGAGAGACAGTGCATCCGGTGCCAGACCAGCAAAGTGGGGCGGCACACCGAGATGGGGGTGGGCAAGTTTCCTCAGCTGGGGAGGCGGTTCGGACACATCCATGTAGACGTGGTAGGCCCAATTCGCCCATCAAGCAGAGCCAGATATCTCCTGACGTTTGTCAACTGCTCCACCAGGTGGCCTGAAGCGATGCCCATGCAAGAAGCCACCGCCAGTGTGTGCGCCGAGGCCCTCCTCTCCAGCTGGATCAGTCAGTTTTGTGTCCCGGACCACATAACCACCGACAGGGGTCCTGCTTTCCTGTCCGAGCTGTGGCCCGCCCTGGCACACCTGCTGGGGACCTCCCACCACACCACCACCGCCTACAACCCCGTGGCCTACGGATTGGTGGAAAGATTCCACAGGTCCATGAAGGCGTGCCTCACTGTCCGCTGCACCGCCGAGGATTGGAAGTACCAGCTGCCTTGGGTCCTCCTCGGGCTAAGGACTGCCCCCAGAGCCAACGGCGACACGTCTGCAGCAGAGAAAGTCTATGGGAAGCCCCTCATAGTCCCGGGCTAACTCATCACGGGAGATCGCCACAACCTGTCAGTCCAGAGGCTCCGTGACACGGTCGGGAAGTTCGCCCCCTGCCAACAGACATATACCGATAGGACGGCACCTTTCATGCCTCCCGTCCTGTCCTCCACCACCCACGTCTTCGTCAGGAACGACGCCGTCTGCCCGCCCTTAACCAGGTCCTACAAGGGGCCCTTCCGCATGCTGGAGTGGAACACCAAAGCACTCCAGCTGGCCATACACGGGAAGGATTACTGGGTGTCTGTTGACCGTCTCAAGCCCGCCCTGTTGGAGGAAGTTGTCGACGATACCATGCAGCGCCCTCCGCAGGGACCGTCACTCCAGCAGCCAGCCCAACCCAAAAGAAAGTCGTGTGGCCGCCTCCGGAAGCACCCAGACAGTACCATAGCCAGCCGGTCCCACTCACACCGCACCTCCCAGCTGACTTCGCTGAGCCGCGGTACTCTCCAGCGGCCCAGCAGATACCTAGTTTGATCAGACGCTACCCATGTCTTGTGGGGGGGGAGAGTGTTGTAAAGTCCTCGCTCAGTAGGTTTTCTATGGTGAACCTCCCATTTTCTACGGTGCCTTTCCTACAAGCCTGGGTCACGTTAAACAGCCACATTTTTATTTATGTAAATACGTATCTATTACTGATTTATTAATGCCTGTTTACTTTGTACATGTGTCACAGCTTTATTGTGTCAATTCTTGCAATTTAACTTTTCATGTTATTTGTATTTACCTGTCCTGTGTCAGGTGTTCGATGTCATCCACGGGCTGTCCCACCCCTCTGGCAGGATGACGGCCAAGCTGTAGGCAGAGAAGTTTGTCTGGCATGGTATGCGGAAGGACGCGACGTTCTGGGAGAGACAGTGCATCCGGTGCCAGACCAGCAAAGTGGGGCGGCACACCGAGATGGGGTGGGCGAGTTTCCCCAGCCGGGGAGGTGGTTCGGACACATCCATGTAGACGTGGTAGGCCCACTTCCCCCATCAAGCAGAGCCAGATATCTCCTGACGGTTGTCAATTGCTCCACCAGGTGCCCTGAAGCGATGCTCATGCAAGAAGCCACCGCCAGTGCATGCGCCGAGGCCCTCCTCTCCAGCTGGATCAGCCAGTTCTGTGTCCCGGACCACATAACCACCGACAGGGGTCCTGCTTTCCTGTCCGAGCTGTGGCCCGCCCTGGCACACCTGCTGGGGACCTCCCACCACTCCACCATCGCCTACAACCCTGCGGCCAACGGATTGGTGGAAAGATTCCATAGGTCCATGAAGGCGTCCCTCATTGCCCGCTGCACCGCCGAGGATTGGAAGTACCAGCTGCCTTGGGTCCTCCTCTGGCTAAGGATTGCCCCCAGAGCCAATGGCGACCCGTCCGCAGCAGAGAAAGTCTACGGGAAGCCCCTCATAGTCTCGGGCGAACTCATCACGGGAGATCGCCACAACCTGTCAGTCCAGAGGCTCCGTGACAAGGTCGGGAAGTTCGCCCCCTGCCAGCGGACATATACCGATAGGACGGCACCTTTCATGCCTCCCGTCCTGTCCTTCACCACCCACGTCTTCGTCAGGAACGACGCCGTCTGCCCGCACTTAACCAGGTCCTACAAGGGGCCCTTCCACATGCTGGAGTGGAACACCAAAGCACTCCAGCTGGCCATACACGGGAAGGATGACTGGGTGTCTGTTGACCGTCTCAAGCCCGTCCTGTTGGAGGAAGTTGTCGACGATACCATGCAGCGTCCTCCGCAGGGACCATCACTCCAGCAGCCAGCCCAACCCAAAAGAAAGTCGCATGGCCGCCCCCGGAAGCACCCAGACAGTACCGCAGCCAGCCGCTCCCACTCACACTGCACCCCCCAGCTGACTTCGTGGAGCCGTGGCACTCTCCAGCGGCCCAGCAGACACCTAGTTTGATCAGACGCTACCCACGTCTTGAGGGGGGGAGTGTTGTAAAGTCCCCGCTCAACAGGTTTTCTATGGTGAACCTCCCATTTTCTACGGTGCCTTTCCTACAAGCCTGGGTCACTCTAAACAGCCACATTTTTATCTATGTAAATACGTATCTATTACTGATTTATTTATGCCTGTTTACTTTGTACATGTGTCAGAGCATTATTGTGTCAATTCTTGCAATTCAACTTTTCATGGTATTTGTATTTACCTGTCCTGTGTCACATTAAGAACACTTGACCTTGGGTCACCTGTATCCTATTGTATGCCTTTGTATGACGTCTACACGCCGCTTTACAAGCGGCATGGTTTCCCAATAAACCAGCAGTACATGTCCACCTGCTCATTATTTTGCACCTGTTATAAACTCAGCCCTGGTTCGGCATGTGAAGGTTGAATGTGGCAGAGATCATTGTCTTTTTTTTTTTTTTAAAGGCAGTGAGATGACCCATGAAGACAGAACAGATTAGAAAGGATGAGCTGAAGATGGTATGAACAAGTTACCTAGTTTAGGATGATTGCAACCATAAGGAGTTGAGATACGATGATCTATAGGAATATGAATATGGCTTCTACTGAATCCACTTGTGCATATATATATATATATATATATATATATATATATATATATATATATATATATATATATATATATATATATATATATATATATATATATATATATTATGCTCTGAGTCCGGTTGGAAGAGGTAAATTGGATTTTGAATGTCATTTGCCTCATGGGCCAACACCTAGAGCTCAGAACATAAGCAATAAATGTAATTACTAGGATGACTTACCTTGATATTTCATCTGTTTAACACAGAATGGGAAGGTCGCCTTTCAAACCCATCAGGTAACTTTAAATTGAGTTTATATACAAGCTGAGCAATCAGAAAATTAATATGAAATGGGTGACTGAGCAGCAAACAAGGCACATGCAATGTGCAATACATGTAAGACTATACGTAGCAAATAAATAAATCTGAGAAAGGCCACAGCCCTGAAAGTGTTGGACATGCAAATGAGAACCACTGCCATTGAGACTGGCTGATAAATAATAATTAATGGTGATTTTGGCACAACATGAACGCAGATTGGGGCCCAGTCACATGCCCTTGGTGATCAGAAGAGTCTTGCATGTAGCAAGATGGTAGTTGAACATCTAAAGCAATCTGGTTCACAAGGGAAGGGGTACAAAACTCGAAGAGCCAGATAACGGAATTCTGGAAAAGAATCCCGGGTTAGCATTCAGATACCTAGACTTTCTCACATGAAATTACTTATTCACGATGGAGGAAATTATCAATTAGATTTGATTAGCACATGGTAACATTATGGTGGGAATGCTCTAATTATCACAGAACAAATTTAAGCTTAGAAGTCATCAGGGCAAATGTGCATGCTAGGCTGTGGGAAACAAAGGAACTTTGTTTTGCGAGAATGAAAACTTGGAAGTACTGAAAATGGAGAGAAATTCACAAGAAAGAAAAGAACACTGGCGTTACTTGCAACTTCAAGACGCATCTTATTGCATCTGTGCATGGAGCTTGCTTGCAAAAGATGAATTCCTGCTGCAGAAGTCCTGCACGTGGCCAGTGTAAGCGGAAAGGACAGCACCAGCTTAGAGCTGTTAAGCTTCAGCGACTTTGCACTGTGGAGGTCTACAGTGGAGTGACGAGAGAGGTCACCGAGGCATCCCATTCGATTTCTAGGGATGGGCACAGGACATCAGTAGATCTGGAAGAAGCATAACAACCAGTACAAAAGTTAAAGGGAAACTAAGTGTAGGATGGTTGATTGTGTGTGATGTATGTTGTCAGGAGGAGAGCGGAATTGGCGCCAATGTTTCCTGCGCGTCTGCACCTTACTTGCAGTCACGCCTATGTACTGATTGGACGTGTAATAAAGCACTGGAGTGTCCCACTGGTTTCCTTCTGCCTCTAACATGGCACAGTGAGTAGGATGCTGTAAAAGGATAAGGATGTCTACACCAGGGAGACTGTCTTTCACGACAAGGAGGGCACGACGATCCTCCAGGGGTGCCCACAGTACTCCCGTTGGAGTGGCGCCAAGATCACCAGCGCTTCAGCATGTAGTTGCCGAAGGGCGAGATGTGTTGCAAGCCCTAAATGACCGCTTGGCTACAATGGCGAGTGGCTTGTGTCTACAGAGCAGTCCCAGGGCCCCAGCCCCACCACTATCACAGAAGTGTGCTTTGGAAATGTCGTCGGCCTCCTTCAGGACTTGGAAACGGTCTATGACACAATGGCTTAGGCTATATAAGCTTCAGCCAAAGGATGCAATTCAACACATTAGACTTCACTGCACCCCAGAGTTGCAACGTACACTGGATGCCAGGTATAGTGATGCACAGTGGGATAATTTGTCTCCAGAAGGGGCTTTGGATGCTATAGGGGCCATGGTTCTGCGTGCTTCGAACAAGGCCATGCATTGGGCTGAGTTTTTTGTGTATATGCAAGGACGTGAGGAGTCAGTTAGTGAATATTTTGCAAAGTGCTTGCAAAAAGCCATGGATTGTGGCTTCCAGTGTCCTAGCTGTCATAGCGATATGTCCGAATATATGCTTATTAGGAAGCTTATGGTAGGTCTAAGGGATGAGATATTGAAAAGAGACCTCTATAAGTCGTGTGATTCCATTTGTAGTGTAGATGCCTTAAGGGCAGTGTGTGCGACATATGAGGCAGCCCGCAAAGATGCTTCCATGCCCCAGCATGACACATGGCATCAAGAGCCACGTGCGGCCGATGTGGAGACAGACCCCAGCCCCCCTGAGTGTGCAGCGGTGAAGAGTGGTGAGAGGTCCTCAGTTTCCATCAATGCTCGTATGTGTGGGAACAGTGGAGTTCAGCATGAGCCAAGGAAGGTCTTGTGCCCGGAGAGAAATAGTGTTTGTCATGGCTGTCAAAAAATTGGCCACTTGAAACGGTTCTGTAGGAGCAAGAAGAAGATGGTGAGTGATGCCCCTGCTTCGTCAGTAACACTGGGATCAGTCACCGCCGGGGTACAAAACCAGTGTGCAGCCTACTATACAAGTGATAGTGTCCTCATCAGTGCATGGGCCTAGGCCTAAGGGTCACAAGCCTGTACAGGCTGTGGTAGACACGGGGGCCCAAGTGTGTGTTGCAGGCCCCACCTTGCTGTCGACCCTCATTGAAAGACCTGCCCTTTCACAAAACTGCAGGGGCCTGCGTGATGTTGCCAATGTTCGATTGGAGTGTATGGGGACTGCCCCTCTTCACATTCAGTACGGTGCCAGGACAACCGTCCAAGAAGTGTATTTCATCAAGTCTGCAAGGTCTTTCTTCCTCTCATTGGCTGCTTGTAAGGACCTTGGCCTCGTGCCCCAGTCCTTTCCCCACCACCTACCAGTGTCAGCGAGCCTCGCACTGGAGCATGAGGTCCCCACACCCATTGGGCCATCCATGCCCTTTCCACCAGTGGAGGAGAACGTCCCAAAGTTGGAGCAGTGGCTCTTGCGCCATTTTTCATCATCAACTTTCAATACAGAGAGGGAGCCCCTCCTAGTCATGGAGGGCAAGCCGCACCATATTCATCTACTGCTGGGGGCAACCCCCTATGCATGCCACACCCCAGCATCAGTGCCGAAGCATTGGGAGTCAGAAGTGAAGAAGCAGTTGGACCAGGACATCAAGAAGGCATCATTGAGGAGGTACCCACTGGTGAAGCAACAGAATGGTGTGCGAGGATGGTCATTGTTGCCAAGAAGTCAGGTCAGCCCCGCCGCACTGTGGACTTTCAACGCCTTAATGCCTCCTGCAGGAGAGAGACGCATCACACCCCTGCTCCTTTCGACATGATCTCTGGGGTGCCTTTACATTCCTTCAAGACAGTGGCAGATGCGCATTGGGGCTTCCACCAAGTGGAGTTAGATGAAGAGAGCCGCAGACTCACAACCTTTATCACACCCTGGGGCGTTACGGTACAGAAGAACACCCATGGGACACTGTTCAGCTTCAGATGCCTACACCAAGAGGTTTGATGACGCCATCAAGGACATCCCCCAAAAACACAAATGTGTAGACGATACTCTTCTGTATGACAACAGCGTCGAGGAGGCCTTCTGGCACACCTATAATTTCTTGGACACGTGTGCCAAAAGGGCATAACCCTCAAGCCAGAGAAATTCAGTTTCTGCCGAAGAGAAGTGAACTTCGTCAGTTCCAGCTGGGATGGGATTCCTACAGGCCCACAGAGGAGAGTCTAGCTGCCATACGGAGATTCCCTATGCCAGACAACCCTCTGTCACTGACATCAGGTCATGGTATGGCTTTGTCAACCAGTTGGCAACCTTCCTCGCCACTGCCCCGCTGATGGAACCCTTTAGAGACCTCCTGAAGAAGTCTACAAGCAAGAATGTGTACTGGGATAGCAACCTACAAGAGAGATTCCGCCAAGCACAGGAGGCCATATGCAAGCTGGCCAAGGATGGGCTGGTATACTATGACAAATCCCGACCTACAGCGGCCCTAACAGATTGGAGCAGGGATGGGATCGGGTTTGTCATCCTGCAGCAGTACTGTGCTTGTGCCTCGGCTGATGCCCCATTTTGCTGCAAGGGTGGGTGGCGTATTGCCTTATGTGGGAGCCGCCATTTGTCGCAGGCTGAAGCTGGGTATGCTGCTGTTGAGGGAGAAGCCTTAGCTGTCACATGGTGTCTCAAGAAGGCCAGGCTACTCCTGTTGGGCTGCCCCAACTTACTGATCGTGACTGATCACCGCCCGCTGGTCAAGCTCCTGGGTGATAGAGAGCTGAAGGATATACTAAACCCAAGACTCTTCCATCTCAAGGAGAAGACCCTACAATACAGGTTCCAAGTAAGATACTTGCCAGGAAAGAGGAATTGCGCTGCTGACTTCTTATCACGCTTCCCTGCTCTCCGTTGCGAACCAGATGACAAGGATTCTGAACTTGAAGAGGATATGACTGCTGCCCTTGTCGCTGCTTCGGCCACCGCCCTTGAGCAAGAGTGCCTCATACTGGATGAGGAGAGGGTCAAAGAAGCAGCCTTTAAAGACCCTGTGTACCAGCTGCTGGCAGCTAAAGTTGCAGTAAATGACTGGCGCCCGCAGAAGGCACAGGAGGTGGCCTACCTACGTCAGTTTTACTCAGTTAGGGACAGGTTATCTATGGTAGAAGACCTGATAGTCTACACTTACGAACAAGGATGCCCACGTCTGCTCATCCCAGAGGAACTTCGCCGTCAAGTCATTACAGGCCTTCATGCAGGACATCAGGGGGTAGACTCCATGCTCCGCAGGGCTAGACAATCGGTTTACTGGCCAGGGATGGAAGGCGACCTGCAGAGCCACAGGGATGGATGTGCCTCTTGTGATGTACATGCTCCATCACAACCTGCTGAACCATTAGTACTCACACCACCCCCAGAATACCCATTCCAGTCGACAGTGGTGGACATGCTACAGTTGGAGGGCCATATGTACATGGCCTATGCAGACAGGCTCACCAGGTGGCTGGAAGTGGCACACTTCCCACATGGCACAACGTCATCAAGAATTATATCAGTCTTGAGGACATACTTCACAAGATGGGGAGCACCAGAGCTAATCTCGACAGATGGGGGCACAAACCTCATTAGTGAAGAGACCACATCATTCTTCAGAAAATGGGGGGTTACGGTACACCTGTCGTCAGCCCATTACCCCCAGTCTAACGGAAGGGCCGAAGCAGCAGTCAAGACTGCCAAGAGGATCATCAGGTCTAACATAGGCAAAGGAGGCAGCCTCGATTGCAACAAGGCATCCCTGGCAATTCTTCAGTACCTCAATACACCCCTAAGGGATTTGACAAGTCCCCAGCACAGCTCGTTATCGGCAGGCAGCTCAGAGATGGAGTGCCAACACCAAGACAGCATTACAAGGTGGAGAGACACTGGGATGAGATAATTCAGCGGAGGGAGCTACGAATGGCAGAGTCCCAAGAGGAGACCCCACCACATACTGGTACCAGGGAGCTTCTACCCCTGGTTGTAGGCTGCAGGGTAAGAGTGCAGGATCCTGTAACCAAAACCTGGGACCGATCTGGGTTGGTAGTGGAGTCTAAGGGCCACCAACAGTATCTCATTAGGCTGGATGGAAGCGGTCGGGTGTCACTTAAAAACAGGAAGCACCTGAAAGTGTTAAAACGGCAGCCCCCAACGTCCTCAGCCATTCCCCCACGCCTGGAACCCGCTCCACCTCGTCCAAAAAGGCGCACAGTGCAACCCTCATGGATGGGCGAGCATGTCATGGGTGATATCGAGCGTTAACCCATGCTTGTGCTTGTGTCACCTTGTACAGTTACATTTTGTTGTCCCTTATGCTCATTTTATCTTTTGTTTTCAGTAAGCTGAATTGGATAGAAATTCTGTTGTGCAAACATATTTTATGAATGTACTATATATTGTTGCCATGCATGTCCTTGTATGTTGTGACACTCAATGTTAACCATTACTTTTGTCCTATGGGATCTTCCTTTTACAGCTTTCTTTGTCTATATATATGTATTTAATACATATTTACTTATTATTTTCATTTAATATTTTGCCATTCTGCCATGCCATAATCTTAGGGGGGGAATGTAGGACGGTTGATTGTGTATGATGTATGTTGTCAGGAGGAGAGCGGAATTGGCGCCAATGTTTCCCCCAATTACTGTCCTGACTGGTCCTTCTTACCTAACGGCTTTCTGTCTTCCAAAATCATATGATTTTGGAGTTAGGACGCCTACATCTGTCCCCGCTAGTGGGGTCTCCTCCAGCTGCCAAGAAATTTGATTTCCTAGCTAACGGACTGGAGGGACGAATTTTCTAAAAACGTGAATATATATATATATATATATATATATATATATATATATATATATATATATATATATATATATATATATATATATATATATATATATGTTACAGTCAACATCGTAATCAGTCATTGCGTAATGACTGAAATTTCAGTCATCACGCGTAATGCACTTAGGGGACATTGGATCCCCCCAGGAGCTAGTACTACCTACACTGTTTTGCCGGGTTTAGTACTAGTCCCTGGGGGGTCAAACGTATTTCGCCGTGTTTAGTACTAGCTCCTGGGGGGATCAAATGTCCCTAAGTGCACTACGCGTGATGACTGAAATTTCAGTCATTACGCGTAATGACTGATTACACGTGTTGACTGTAACATTACGTGTAATGACTGATTACACGTGTTGACTGTAACATATATATATATATATATATATATATATATATATATATATATATATATATATATATACACACACACACACACACACACACACACATATACACATATATATATATATATATATATATATATATATATATATATATATATATATATATATATATATATATATATATATATCTACATACTACAAATATATATGTATATATATGTGCGTGTGTGTGTAACGTATATGTATATATAATATATACATATATAAATTATATATACATCGTCCCTTTTTGGCAGTGTGGAATATGTATTTTTTAGTTTTTTGAATATCTACATCGACGGAGAATTTGTCGCTGACTTCAGTTAAGCAGGCTATCCAGTGTGTCTCTCACTATGCATCCTGGATGGTGAGAGCGACAAGAAGTCAATGATAAAATCACCGTCGATGCAGATAACTCAAAAAATTTTAAAAATGCATATTCGACACCTTGCCAAAAGAAGGACGATATATATATATATATATAAAGAATTCATCACGTTCCATATTTTCGTGATTCAGTTATATATATATATATATATATATATATATATATATATATATATATATATATATATATATATATATATATATATATATATATAATATCGAAATATATGTTTTCACTTACGTAATATAATGTCGAAATTATGTTTTTTTCCAGGCAGATCATGCCTATACTTACTTTCTGCTCGCACTGACTACTTTCTGAAACATGAGCATGAATAGGCAACTTCTTCTCGGGGTCCCCTCGGGGTATGTAGTTTCTAGCCTCTATCCATGCCCCCAAGGTTCACGGACGTCACGTCTCACGAAAAAAGTCATAATTGTCAAGCAAAAAACGTCACAGGACAAAAAGCCACATTTCATTTACATCCCATAAACATCAGCAACGATAACATAGTTAATGTCTTGAGTAACTTTTTAACTAGCATTACATGCATTGCGAACTTGAACATCGCAGTTCAAATGTATTATTGCATGTTTTCGAAAGGAAAACCATATTTTACTCAATTCCTTAGACAAGCCAAGGTGAAAAAACAAGGGGCTAGTATGTTTGTCATGATATATTCGTTGATGGTAACTTACATATTGTATGGCATTATGACTTGTGCTTTCAAATAATGACATTTTACCTAACAGCTTCAACCACGTAAAATGCTTGTTGCGTTATCTAGCATTGTCTAAGTTATCGAGTAAAACGTGGTGTTTGTCACAATCATGTAATGACATTTGAGCCTTGCCGTCATTGTGTACTTGAACCGCATTATCATTTAGCGAGTTATTTGAAACATTACTCATTTATTACGTCAGCTTTTACTATGTTGTTTGTGACTTCAGCCTGGAACATTTTTCTCTGACTTTTTCTCTTTATTGCTGATACTACGCTCGGAAGCATGAAATATAAACAGCAACAGCAATTTACCGTATAAACATGGAGACTGGAATTCTATCCAAATAATTTTTCATAAGTGTAATCACAAACAAATGAACAGGATAACCAAAGTCAAGAAATGATGATGACTATTGAAATCTTGCGTCGAACTTTGAATCTAATCGGAAATTCCTGAGATCTAAAAGCTTCCTAGTCTCTTGTACATAGGACGAAATTGTCAAACCTAGATATTAAGTTATGCAGAAGAAATAGATACACTGTAACTTTACACTGACTAGTGAGTGATTCCTTACTGTCAACAGCCGCGCATGTGCGATACAGATATGTTTTGTGTCAACTAAAATCTAGTGTTTATGACGCAGTTTGTGGCAGCTGCGCCTTTACAGGGACATATAATCTCTTTATATATGGAAAAATAATACACTATTTCCAAACTCTGGTCTAAACCTTGGCCCTTACCGGGTGGGTTTGAATCTCCTTTCACTTCACAGGCTTGTGTTTATTTTGAGAAAATATGTGTTACTGGATGCTAATTTTCTCAATTATTCATTTGTTTTTTTATCATACCCGCATTTATCTGGCAGCCAGTGTATGTGCGTGTACGTGCGTGCGTTAATACGATATATCTCGGGAACGGTTGTAGGGAGTTTAACGATGCCTGACGACGTACATCTATTAAACGACCTTCTTGGTAAGATAGGTGTTTGGGAAATAGCGTCTCAAAGTTGATACGTTCTTGCTACGGAAGCCACCTCGACTTGAGCGCTCAGACTTTTATCTCGAGAAGTTTATCTAATTAATATACCTATCATTATCTATCAAACTCTCTTCATATCCCTGCCAACACATACAAAAATGCGAAAGTACTTTCTCCTTAAAAATTAAAGTCCTATTTGTATTTGGAGTAACCCTTCACTTTCCTTTTATTTTTTTTAATTTTATCATATTACCACTTACTGATTGAGTAAATCCCTCTTAGTCTGTCCTGAAGAAGATATGAAATTCATGAGCAGTATTAATAAACAAAAATTAAAGATGAAAGAGTATGGTTGATTAACATCATTTTAAAGGATAAATAGTAATGTCTAGGACAATAGGACAATATAAACTATATTTGATTCTGAGTACGCAATTATATACACACACACACACACACACACACATATATATATATATATATATATATATATATATATATATATATATATATATATATATATATATATATATAATTGCGTACTATATATGTGTGTGTGTGTGTGTATAAAAGACCCATAAACACACTTATACAAGAAAACCATATATTTCGATTGACAACATGTCAATCATGATCACTGGTGAATGTGGACGTTTGTTGGGTCACAAGCGTATTTACTTCGAACACTCAGGTGTGGAATAACGATGCTGGTAGTGTTGTAAATGGCACTTAGACTATGATGAAAGGAGTCTGTCGGTTGTTTTCTTTCCTTGTTAGCTCGTATATGTGACGAGTCTGGTGGGGTTATCCGCTGAAACACTGGCTTGAGAATGGGGTTCATATATATCATTACCTCTCAAGTGAAACCCCATTTCCAGTTTAACTATGTTGGCGGATGCCAGTATCTTCCTTTTGTACGGGCGATTACTTCTGAAAAACAGCTTAACCCCTCTCCCGTTTATGGTATGACCAGCACCACTGATATGCACGAAAATCCCTAAGTTCTCTCGAGGTTTTGAATAGCCGAAGCAGTAGGCCAACGCTTTCATGCTCTCTGAACCCAGGAAACTCAGCGTTGGCTACAGTTTTTTTTTTTTTTTTTTTTTTTCGGAAGGTCCAGTCATGTGGAAAGAAGGGAGGATGATGGATTGGTGAAATGAGTATACAGTTTGGAAGTGTTTAGGAAAGGATGAGAAGATGGAGGAGATGAAGGAAATTATTCAGGATCCAGGTGAATTGCAGGGGAACTCAACACCCTGCCTTCCGTAAGGGGTGGGGGGCGGTTGCGCCGTCAGTGCACCTCAAGCGCGGTGCACTGTAGGCATTACTTAAGGTTCTTTGCAGCGTCCCCTCGGCCCCTAGCTGCAGCCTCTTTCATTCCTTTTTTTATCTTACTTTCCACCCTCTCCTAGCAACTGTTTCTTAGTGCAAACGCGAGGTTTTCCTCCTGTTACACCTTTGTAACCTTTTAAAGTTAGTTTTCCTTTCAGCGCTGAATAGCCTTGCAGGTCCCAGCTCTTGGCCTTTAGCCTAAATCCTATATTCTGTTGTGTCGACACGCTGCTGGTGAGCCCTCTGTGTACGTAAGCGGAGACTGTTGTGGAAATTTTCTGCACAGGATGTTCATTCACGACCAGTCACTTTAAGTATGAATGTAGCAGTGATCTTTTTTTCTGAGAGCCACCTCTTATTAAATGATTTCAGTATTTATCAAAGTTCATTAAAAGCATTCAAAATCAACACTGAAATAGAATTTTCGCCCACAACCAATAATTTAGCTTTTAATATCAGTGTAGGCCAAGCGGTGGAATGACGACTCCAAAGCGGTATGTTTTCATTGTAAGAAAGACTCCCGATTTCGTCAGCCATCCGGACAGGGGTGCTGAAAGGAGGCAGTTTTTTTTTAGGTCTTGATATAAATGCCTCTTCACGTCGGTTTGTGCCAGATTTTTTTTTTTTTTTAAGCTTTTAGTCGTTCTGCGATAATTTGTGTGAAACCAGGAGTTCTGTAAGATTCACGAGCAAGATGAGAGTTTATATATATATATATATATATATATATATATATATATATATATATATATAATACATACAGTATATAGGGTCATGTCAAGATTAGCGAACCCACTCACAGCAGGGTTCGCTATTCTTTGCAAGAAGATTTTTGGGTTCGCTATTCTTTACATGGGAATAATCGGGTTCGCTGTTCTAGACATGACCACTTCGGTACCAGACATTTGATCCCCCAGGGGCTAGTACTAAACAAGGCGAAATACATTTGATTTCCCAAGGGACTAGTACTAAACACGGCAAAACAGTGTAGATGAATCACTATTTCGTCGTGTTTAGTACTATAGCCCTCATGTGGGACTGGATTTCGGACCGGAAGGGGTTGGGCATTCTTTACATGGGGATCATTGGGTTCGCTGTTCTTGACATGGAGATGTTGGGTTCGCTAATTTTGTCATGATCATATATATATATATATATATATATATATATATATATATATATATATATATATATGTGTGTGTGTGTGTGTGTGTGTGTGTGTGTGTGTGTATATTATATATATATATATATATATATATATATATATATATATATATATATATATATATATATATATACATTATATAATATATATTTATATGTTCACCCATACGTACAGAGATTCCCTTATATTTTCTTATTTATCACCTTTTCCTATGACTTGTCTCTGCAGGTTGATTTCACTTTGGAACCCTCTCGGGTAATTATATCCTGTTGACTCTATCCATAAGGGTTTTCAATGGAAGATTTATCGAGCGAGAGAGAGAGAGAGAGAGAGAGAGGCAGGACTAGACCCAACGGCCCAGAGGTTCCAGAAACGACGTGCTTGCACAACTGGGAAGAATGACAATTAAAAAACACACTCACATCCACATATAGTTAATGTTTTTTTTTTTTTTTGGCTGATGTTTCAACCCTCCATATTTCATCCTTGTTCACTTCTCAGCCGTTTTGTCTTGATCTTACTCAATCTTCCTCTTAGGGGGCTAGTGTCGTCAGTGCACCTCATGAGGTGTACTGTAGGCATTACTTGAGGTTCATAGAAATTCATTTCTCGCTATAATGTGGTTCGGATTCCACAATAAGCTGTAGGTCCCGTTGCTAAGTAACCAATTGGTTCTTAGCCACGTAAAATAAGTCTAATCCTTCGGGCCAGCCCTAGGAGAGCTGTTAATCAGCTCAGTGGTCTGGTAAAACTAAGGTATACTTAACTTTTTTGCAGCGTCCCTTCGGCCCCTAGCTGCAACCCCTTCCATTACTTTTACGTTACCTTCGTTCATATTCTCTTTCTTCCTTATTACTTTCCACCCTCTCCTAACAACTGACTCATAGTGCAATTGCGAGGTTTCCCTCCTTTTACACCTTTCGAACCTTATTAATGTCAATTTTCGTTTCAACGCTGAATGATCTCATAGTCCCAGCGTTTGGCCTGTGGCCTAAATTTTACATTCTATCTTATATGTGAGCGTGTTTGTTGCGTGTATGTACACATGTCAAGCATTATTAACTTTTTACATTTTTGCGAGTGATGTTTCCCGTGATCGAAATTGCATCATCCAGTGAGTCAACTTCTCGAGTCATGAGGCAACTTGGCGGAGACAAGTGCGGACGACGTCCTTCAAGTCGCCCAAGTGTTGCGACTTTCTGAGACTGGGAACGTCATTCAAATTTATATAGCTTTGCTTTTAAGTAACTTAAGGACACCTTTTTTTATGTCGAAATGGTCACCTGCGTCTAAATGTTCCTTTTCGTGTGTGTGTAATTTCTGTTATGGACTGTGGTGCTTTCGCATTGTACGTCTAATGACGCGTATGTTCAATTTGTGCAAACTAATTTGGTATTACCTTTCATTCAAGATTAGCCTCAAGATTATTCGTAAACATAGATGGAAAGCAGTTTTTAACGTCTGGCATTTTTCTGGAGACTTATGACGTTGATAATTAGTGTTAATTACCTCTACAGGTGCAGGTTTATTTTCAGATCTATATTTTTCGTATGTTGGCGTGTGCTGTATGTTTGCAGTAATTTCTGCTGATGGTGTATGTCTGAGAAAAAATTAAAAGCATTCGGATAACTTGGTAAGCTATTGGTGCTACTTGTTTGCTAAGCCATGAAATTTCTGTGCGTGTGTGTGTGTGCGTTGTAGCTTTTACTGTCGGCAGTTCAGGAAAACAACAGTCATTTACGACGTAATAATAACTCTATATAAAAATTTCGTGAGCATATGGTCCTATGTTATGCATTACACTTTCGAAAAGATGAGTTTCGGATAAGCAATTTTCCTAACCAACACGTGAAGCTATAGAGAGAAAAATTCTACCGTAGGGTCCTTATGGGTTGCTCTGAAGAGAATGATTTAGTGAGAGTTATGGCCAGCTTAGTCAAACCACGGAAATGTTTCAGCTGTCTTTCGATTCCCAAAAATGCATCTTCATCGGGAATCAACTCTGTCATAGGCTTACCCTTTGCAGGAACTAGAATTACAAGAGCTTGGGAAAACGGAAGTTTTCTGTAAATTAAGTCAAGAAATAGTCACCAACGAAGTTTCAAGTTTCATTATTTTTCGTCCCCTCTGACACCTAAAGAAGATAACCATGAAGCCAAAACCCCGTACAAGGGGTTAGTGCCGTCAGTGCACCTCACGCGGTGTACTGCACGCGTTATCTAAGGTTCTTTGCAGTATCCCTTCGGCCCTTAGCTGCAACCCCTTTCATTCCTTATATTGTTCTTCTTTCATATTATCTTTCTTCCATCTTATTGTCCACCCTCTTCACAAAATGTTTCATAGTGTAACTGAGAGGTTTTCCCTCCTGTTACGCCTTTAAAAGCTTCTTTACCTTTAATAATCCCTTACAGTTCCTCGTTGGGAGGGTTGATATAGTTCTCGGCTAGCACTCTGCTGATTCCGAGTTCGCGTCTCCAGCCGGCCAATGAAGAATTAGAGGAATGTATTTCTGGTAATGGAAATTCATTTCTCGCTATAATGTGGTTCGAATTCCACCATAAGCTGTAGGTCCCGTTGCTAGGTAACCAATTGGTTCTTAGCCACGTAAAATAAGTCTAATCCTTCGGGCCAGCCCTAGGAGAGCTGTTAATCAGCTCAGTGGTCTGGTTAAACTAATGTAAACTTAACTTTTTAATTTCCCTTTAACGATGAATGACCTCATAAGTCCCAGCGCTTGGCCTAAATTTCATATTTCAATTCCTGAAGCCAAAAGGCAGTTTTCCCCGATCAAGATAACACTTCTTTCTATAAATGCCATGTCTGTCGAGGATGTGGCGTCTACTGTGGCACTGGAAATTCTGTTCAAAATACTACGTTAGTCTTGTTGGAATGTTCTACCTATGCAAAATAATAATGATAATAAAATAAAAAAATAAAAAATGTAACAACATTAACTGGAAATATTAGCGTAGTCCTTTCTCTTTCTTCCATCTTACTTTCCACCCCTCTCCTAACAATTGTTTCATAGTGCAACTGCGAGGTTTTCCTGTTACACCTCTCGAACCCTTTTATTGTCAATTTCTGTTTCAGCGCTAAATGACCTCATAGGTCTAAGCTCTTGGCCTTGGGTCAAAATTCTGTATCCCATTCCATAAGCATCGGAAATTGCCAAGACAGTGTTCTCTGCACTCAGACAGCAAAATGGTTTCACGATGTAGCTTCCTATTAGATACGGACAATTTTACACGTTGTTGGCATTCTGGAGAGCCTGCAACAGCCTGTACTCACCAGCGCAGTCGTCGACTGGAAGGACGTGTGCAAAAAGGGTTCCCAGAATGCAACAAATCTCATCTCTGGACTTGTAAACACATTTGGCAATCCGGCAACTACGTCATCACACTGCATGACTTGAATTTATATTGTAACTTATACTTTAGTAAGCCTAACAGCCTAGAATACTCCACAACGATGCTTTTTTTTTTTCATCTTGAATTACATAAATACTCATGCAGCTTGAATGACTGATAAATCAACTGATGTCTAGTCACAGGCTGACTTCACCAAGGTTTTGCACAATTATACAATGAATTTCTTATTTATAGCATTGTAAAAATAACTGACCTCCAAGTGCACGTTATGTTGTGATAACATTGTGATTAATGAATGTCGTAACAATTCACCTGATAGCAAAGAGAGCCGGTGATATTATCCCTCGGGCTCTTTATTTTATTTTGGCTCGAATGAGATCGTTCTTTAGCTCAAGCACTAACAGGGTTTTATACATACAGGCACAATTAAACAAACTTGTTTGCAAAAACAAATACCTACAAGCACATCGTATATGTATGTGTATATATGTATATGTATGTACACATATATACATACATATATATATATATATATATATATATATATATATATATATATATATATATATATATATATATATATATATATATATATATATATGGGTGTGTGTCTTTTTATTTGTAAGACTGGCCTTCGGAGAGGGCAGATTTAGAAACGTTGCCATTGTGCTTATCGACTAAAGGTTTGGGATGCGGTTGATATAATGAGTCTCATGCCCCTATCACTTTGGATTAATTTTCGGGCACATGCGCAGATAGCACATTATGCATGAACATGAGGTATTACGAAAAAGCAAAATATTTCTCAAGCAAAGAAGGACTTTTTTTGTGAACATGTCATTGCTTCCCTGAAATATAGATTTGAAAGAGAGTCATTTCACGATTGCTCACTTTCCCATATGTATATACTTATCTGCTCGTTCTAAATATAGATTGTTTTCGTTTTCACCCAAAAATATCTCGAACACTCCCGTCTCCCCACCTCTTCTTTATGTAACACGAAGTCTGTAGTCTCCCAAGGTGACTGACTATGACGCCATCGATATCTCTATTGACTTACATTTCCCCAGATGAATATAAACAGAGTAAAAGCGCTGAATACTCATCGCTATGCAAATAAAATAAATAAATATTTATGTGCTTTCTACGTGACGTGTAACAACTATAGTCTAACAGGCAATACACTTAATGTTTATAGAATAGAATATAGAATTCAGGCCAAAGGCCAAGCGCTGGGGTCTATAAGGTCATTCAGCGCTGAAACGGAAATTGAAAGGTCTTAATAGGAGGAAAACCTCAAAGCAGTTGCACTATGAAACAATTGTTAAGAGAGGGTGGAAAGTAAGATGGAAGAAAGAGGATATGAACGTATGTACAGTAAAAGGAATGAAAGGGGGTTGCAACTATAGGGGCCGAAGGGACGCTGCAAAGAACCTTAGGTAATGCCTACAGTGCACCGCCCGAGGTGCATTGACGGCACCACCCCCCTACGGGGCTTAATGTCAATAGATGCTGTCATCCATTTCAGTGCCAGACTCTCTCATCATTGTCCCCTGTATCACTCTACTCTACAGAGCAGAGTTTCCTTGTAGTCGGTTTCAGGACAATACTTGGCGTCCTTTGGATAGGTTTTTCCTACATTATATCACAGTCATTGTATAACGTTGCAAGTCAAATAGTATAATCAAGCTGATATAAAAAAAATACATACGACTCAGGGACATGCAGTAATAATTAAATATTTATCTTTCAGTCACTTAAATATTAGCCATGCTGACAGTTTCCTCAGCAGTCGTGAGAAAGCCCAGCTCTGAAATTATCAGAAAGCAAACTCGACAGTAATTCGGTACTTTTCTCTTGGGATGTGTTTTCTAAACTCATCCCATTCCCTCTGCTTTGCTGAAATCATTTTCAAATGTTAACATTTTCAAATGTAAACATAACATTTTATAATATTATATATAAATATATATATATATAAATATATATATATATATATAAAAATCTGGGTTTTTCTATGGGTTTTTCTATTGGTTATCATCTTGTACCCATGTATGAGAGATTATTGTAGAATTTGTACGTGAAATCTCTCTCTCTCTCTCTCTCTCTCTCTCTCTCTCTCTCTCTCTCCTAACACAGCGAATAGATCGTTGGTGACACATAAAATACACACGTCAACAGTTTCCAATGAATAATTATTTATCACTTTGATTGCTAAGAAATATAAATAAATTATATTTTTCTCTGTGATTTTTCAATAAAATTTTACCTTCAAAAATTCAACATTCTTTGCATTACAGGCCTAAAGATCAAGTTTTATACACAGCGAGAAGAATATTGGTAGTGACTGATATTATAAGATGTAAAATTCACAGAAAATTGTAGAAACTAAAAATTAACTGAATATTAGATGCCGTTTCGCTTTCGTGCATGGAACGATAGATTCATTCCTTTTACTCTACCTCCGTTCATATTCTTTCTTCCCTCTCCTAACAATTGATTCCTAGTGCAACTTCAGGGTTTTCCTCCTGTTACACCTTTCAAACCTTTATACTCTCAATTCCCCTTTCAGCGCTGAATGACCTCATAGGACACGGTGCTTGGCCTTTGGCCTAAATTCTATATTCTATTCTATTAAACAATAGAAATGGGGCAATGTTTTTATTTTTTTCCCCTCGTGACATACCCTTGCTCAGATCAAAACAAGTTACTCCTTTACTGGGAATGTTGACTTGACCAGCGAGAATACCCTCGTTTAACCTCTTGACTACTCCCTCCTAATTCCAAAGTCGTGGGTCTATCCTATAAATCTAAACTCCTTACAGCCGGATATGAGATTATCAGTGGAGTGTCTTTCTTAGACCATGGGTCAATCTATGAGGGACCAGAGCTGCACCAGCCAAAATAGGGTTTGGAGGATAGGTGGCAATGCTTTGATGTTGGATTAGGACCATAGCCACGGGCACGAAAGGTAAAAGTCTCACAGTAAAACCAAAATGACTACGAACATGGCTGGCTGTCATTATAAATAAATACGTTGCCGAACTTCTTCCTGACTTACAATCCGATTACAGTTAATCAGCATCCCTCTATTCGGGGTTCATTAAACCAGTCATATAATCCTACTTATCCTCTCACGGGCTTTCCAGAAGAAAGAGACCGTTCCGGGACGCATATTCCTGAAGTCTGGAAGAAAATAAACCTCTCGGATATTAGAACCAATCAGAGCGAGATTTGGAGCGGTGACGTCGTGAGACTCCGCCCTCGTAGTATTACCACCTATACACTTTTCTTAATTCATGCAAAAACACCAGTTTTGAAAATATAATCTTATATAATAGGTTATAATATTGGTATATAATAGGTTATAATATTGGTAAATATAGTTATTATAGATGTATACAGAAAACATGTATCAAATATGTAGTACCAGCTAATATTTACCCTGGCGCTTATGTATCATAAAAAAGAACTAGGATACGCAAGGCATATGACAACATTGCTCAATGAAACACTCGCAAAAGAGCTGTCGTGATGCCATCTCCCTGGCAATCAGCTGCTTCATTACATGATTTATGCAGAAGCACCAGTTTTGAAAATATAATCTTATTTAATAGGTTATAATATTGGTAAATATAGTTATTAAAAGGTACTGCGATACGCAAGGCATATGGTAACATTGCTCAATGAAAACACACGGAAGAGCTGCTGGCAATCAGCTGCTTCATTACATAATACTTCACCCCTGGAAATTACTTAACTACTCATATTGGCCTAGACATGTAGGCATTTAGTACATGAAGTAGAACAATATAGGCTGAAAGTTTAAGATTTTTGTTACTTTAACTGAATTTTCACTGGAATCATTGCACTCTTCAGCATGTGCAAATTTTGCTTTGTTGATCACATATACTTCCACTGCAAGTTTTGTTCTTTGCTGCTTATATACATATATATTATCTGTGATTATTTTGTAGTTTTGACTCAATATTTATGAAATTTACCTGTTTAAAGACAGTTTAGGCTAGAATACAGATGGTACGAGTCATGTTCGGAGGTATACATGGTGTGAGACCGGAAATATAGATCTTTATTTTTGGTTAGGTGGTTGGGTTTGGTTAGGCTAGGCTAATTCTAGGTTGAAATAAGTAAGAAAAAAGTCACATCTGTTTATAATATCCAATGGAAATGAGTAGGAAATTCATTCTAATCAAAGAAAAATATACCAGAAAACATAAAAGTTACCTTTTAGCACAGATAAGTCCTAAAGTACAAATTTACCATATCTATTGCAACCTAGGCTATGCACAGGTTTTGCTGTGCAGATATCCTAAACTATGCACAACTTTTGCTTTGCTTATTTTATACATATTACCATTGCAGCCTCGGATACCAACAAGTTTTCCTTTGCTGATATTTCATGGTAAATTTTTAAATCAACACTGATCAAGCAACTGCATAGCTTGGAATATAAGAAGAAAAAAAAATTATATACAAAAGATTATTCATACTGTACATCATTCCAAAGTTGATCGAATCCAAATTGCACAGTTCCATTGTCAACCAGACAATAAAAATTTAATAATTCATTTGTCTTAAGAGCTATAATAAATACATAAAATTAATACGATGCTTTAACACTAATCAAAAACTATTGTGAAGTGAGAGAAATAAAAAGCAGAAAATAAGTTTCCCCTTTGCATTTGAATTAAATATAAGCCAATAAAAAAATACATAAGTATCACTATTTTCCACTTAAAGATTTGTTCCATGAGATTTTCCATTAGCCACGTTGCAAGAAATGTTGTGAGCCAAATTACGGGGACGTTTGGGTTGTGATGACACAGCCAGCACCTGTTGGATGGCGGCCTTTATAAACACAGTGGTGCAGCTCCTCTTGGCCTGCCAGTTGAGCGTCTTGCGATGGAGGTTGGCTGACAAGATATCTTACCTCGCCCAGCTCCACCATTCCTTATTGCACTTCGAGTGCAATGCAGCAAACTGTTCAACTGGTTTGGAGTTTTTATTGAATTCAGACTCTTGAGGAACTTCTTCAGTGCTAGGTCTGTATTGCTATTTCCATAGCGCGCACTGACTCTTACTAGGAGGGCGGAGTCTCACAAGTCACCACTCCAAATCACGCTCTTATTGGTTCTAATATACGAGAGGTTTATTTTCTTCCAGACTTCAGGAATATGCTTCCGGGACAAGGTCTCCTTAATTTACAGTCTTTGAGCATCCAATAACAGCATTAAGCTTGGATCAAAGTACAACTTTGCGTCTATAGTCAACCCACGGTCAACCGTGCTTGACTGGAAAAATTTATGATAGTATGGGACTGGAAAGGAAATTTCACGACCGGATTAAAGGACCCTAAATGGAAGGATGCCGGGATTACCTTAAGCCTAATTAAAAGTCATGAAGTTTGGCACTTCTGAAACCTACTCTATGTTTCACGACATTCTGGCCAGACCGTAGTCGGTTTTGTGGAAAATGCCACGCTGCCATACCTTGGTCAGACTAGACCTTTGAAAAAATTCATAACCAGCATCTTAAGGACTTCCGAATTTCCTTTTTTTCTTCAAGGTCTTATCTTACATCTAAGGTCCCTACTAAAGATAGGCTTTCTTCCATAAAAAAAATCAGCCTAGAGAATTATTTTTAAAAATTCACCTTGAACAGTAAACACACACACATACTGTATACACACGTATATATACATGTATATACATGTATATATACATATATATATATAGACTGTGAACACTTTTTAACATTTTTATAAGTGCAACAAACAGTAAAAATTATTGTTTTAATTATCCTAATATCATGGATGAATATGCTGAGTGTAGATTAAATCACAGAATGTGTATGCACAAGATTATCTCTCTCTCTCTCTCTCTCTCTCTCTCTCTCTCTCTCTCTCTCTCTCTCTCTCTCTCTCTCTCTCTCTCTCTCCAACGGATTATGATTCAAGAAAAGAAAGAGTAATGCAGATACCCTAGCCATAACTATACCTTGGTTTCATATGCAGAGTGATAATTTTGTGCTACACATTCTATGATTTAATCTAAGCTCAACATATTCATCCATAAAATCAAGATAATTGAAACTAAGCTGTATTTGTTGCACTTATGAAAATGTTAAAAAGTGCTCACAATCTATTGTATCTCGTATAAAGGTGATCACGTGATTCAAGAGTAGTACTATGGTAGAAGTGAGTGACTTTGCCCCCGTGCATCTGTTGACCTTGGTAACAGATCTGATATATTTAGCAGAATAGCGTAATTAAACCCTCTGCCACTTTTCCACTTACATGGTAGGTGTAATCATTTTTATAAATGAGTGCATCAGCCATGGACATTCTTGGATTTTTAGATCAATTTCAAATTTTAAATAATAGGTATACTATACAGGGAAAATTTCAGAAAACCAGGGCCACTGATAACCCTGAGTCGCCTAAGACGATTATAGAAGGATCTGTTTGCTAAAGGAGTTGTGTTGTTTTTCTTTACCACCTTCTTTCAGCTTGAATTTATTTCAGTTAAACATTCCTGAAACAATAAATACCGTTCTTTAGATATGATATCATTCACCAGCCCTATCCACCTTACCGAAGTTGTCCGTCAAATTAACGTATCTTTGGTCTCAATATCCTTTCACATGGCAGCAAAATCCAGGCGAGTTATCATTAGTAGTCAGTGATCATAAATGAATGGTTGACTGAGTAGCAAACCTTTAGTTCGTTCAAATAGCGAGTCCCAGAATAACATTCTCTATTTTAAAATACCAAATTTTGTCCCCGTATCTGTTCCTTGCTCAGTTAAAGTTTATAGAGATATATCCCAACCAAAACCAAGGTCAGTTCATAAATACAGTACTATTGTTTGCTGAAGGTCGTTGCTATAATCGTAGTAGCTGTTCGCGATTAGAATCTGATTAGCCTGCATCTCAAATGCAGTTTTGTTATTAGTCTGAACATTTTAGTTATTAAAAACACACACACACACACACACACACATACATATATATATATATATATATATATATATATATATATATATATATATACATACATATTTGTTTGTGTTCGAGTAGTTTCTATCTATCGAGTATATGTGTATACATTTGAGAGGTGGAACATGACTAACTGTATGTTTTAATATTAGCAAGTTCGTTCTCTCTCTCTCTCTCTCTCTCTCTCTCTCTCTCTCTCTCTCTCTCTCTCTCTCTCTCTCTCTCTCCCCATTTTCTTTTCTGAGCGTGTTTTTGCATTTACAGACATACATACATACCTGCACGCAGACTGACAGCTGTGATTGTATAGTAGCAGTACGAAATGAATTAGTATGCTTCGTAAAAAAATTTCTCTTCGTAAAATAAACAGTCTTTAAGCTTCATTTCAACAATAAATTT
>NC_089751.1:31932860-31937860 GCF_040412425.1 Macrobrachium rosenbergii | reverse complement strand
AAGTAGTGGGTGATACAAAGTCCGTCAAGGTTAATGTAAAAATTCAAAACATGAGGTGAGGAAATGACTTATATACACCATCTATAAACAAAAGTATATAATTCGTCGATGTATTATTACCAACCTTCACTATGTCATCTCTCTAAGAGAAATTTCAGCTAACTTAAAAACACAAAATCCTGATGAAAGTGAGACACTCATTTGGGCTATCATCAAATGAAATTAATGAATTCTATGAACTTGTCATCAAAATATTCGAAAATTTGGTCGGGAAGGGAAAAATAAAACAACTTAGTAACAGTGTTCTGGAGACACTGAAATTGTCTAAAATCACATGCGCACGTTGAGAGAGAGAGAGAGAGAGAGAGAGAGAGAGAGAGAGAAGAAGAAGAAGAAGAAGAAGAAGAAGCAGCACCGAGACATTTAGGGATACACCCTAAGACAGACGATTCTGCTTATAAGCGAATCATGAGTCATATTCCAAGTAAGCGTGTGATGCCTCCACCTTGGGAGGATCAGAATCACAAAAGGTTCTATACCCGACGTTTGCTCATCACATGTTTTTATTCAGTCACCGGTAACTTGAATTCTTTATGTATTTGTATGTGAGTGTAACGCTTTGTCACGCCGTGATGTAAGTCAGTTGGTTGATTTGGATATAAATTACCTCGTGCTACAACAGGTAACGTCACGAACACTAACACGCACATACATACAAATACACAAGCGCGTGCGCCCACACACGCGCCCACACACACACACACACACACACACACTGTATTTTTGTAGCAAAGTAAATAATCTATGATTTACATGCATTCCCAACTTAACAAAACTAAATGGAAAAACTGCTGCGCACATTGTGAAAACTTCCACAACTCTTTTTATAGAAACAAAAAAAAAAAACACACACACACACATGTCATGCTAAGTTGTGAATACGCGTAAATCATAGATCATTTATTCTATTACAAAACTAAAGTGAACGAGCCAACCCGTCACAAGAACTTCTTTGAAAGCATATTAATTTGACCAGTCATAAAAAAAAAACATTTAGGACGCCAAACCTTTTTACCGGAATTAATGTCTGTCAGTTTCTGATGCAACTGTATATACTGTATGTAAAGAGAATGGAAAAAAAAAACGAGAAAACAGTAAATAACAAACACAGAGAAATTGTAGGGCTCTCAGTTTTTCCGCCACAGTAAATCCTCTAACTTAACATGTCAGAGTCTGCTGGTAGTTAGTTTCTTTGGAAAGGCATCACTGACACTTTTTTTTGGCCTTGCCCTACATCAGATGGTATGTAAGGAAGACCTACGGCTAGCCTTCCTTATTAGTTAGCATTCATGGTTAGCTGCCTTCTTGTTTTGTAAAATTAATTTTTAAGAACCTTCTTATCGTTACCATGATAAATATATAATTAAAATATTTTTTTAACTTTTTTTAACTCTAGACCAATGAGGTGACAATAGTTAGAGAAAAAGATTTTTATTCTGTTTCTTTTATGCAATGTAGGTCAAGCTTAGATGCTGTAATCAATACGCTGAAGTACGTTAGACGTGTAACCTTGCAGGTCCTAATTTCAAGAGGTATATCATGCTAGTCCAGTCAAGAAAAAACTGAACGAAATAAACGACAAATACGATAGATCAATAAAATCTATAATATACAGAAACAACGATCGTAACTTTATTAAACTATAAATTTTGGTGCGAACTTATGAAACGAATCATTCGCTTTGTTGCGAAATGTAAAGGGCAATTCCTTTAATCTGGAGTACTACAATTTAGAAAACTGAACCGTCTTCCAGCTCTCAATACCGCATTGTCTAAAGGATGCTGTCGAATCTCAGTTGCCGTTTCGGGGGAACTTCGGTGTGGCCATATGTTCTGAATTTTGCGTAACGATGTTCTTTTACTTTTGTTATATGTAACGCGCTTGCGTTCTACAAAAAGTAAAACGGCTTCTACAATTCATCCTGCCTTTAATATTATTATTATTATTATTATTATTATTATTATTATTATTATTATTGTTATTATTATTATTATTATTATTCATAATGTGTATAAGACCCCATATATAATAAACGAATAGGAAGCCATAAAATTACCCGGCGAGATTCCTTAGAATGAAATGCTTAATATTTGAAAAATTTGCTCTGAATTGTTATCATTAATTTTGTTCGGATAAACACGGGTTTCCTATCAATCACAGGAAACCAATAAACTTAACGCATTAGATGGATATATAAATTAAATATTCTTACGCCCAAACGTTTTCTTAAACTAACAGAAGGAAAATGGAAAAATCTTCAAGTAAGTACCCGTTCCAGTGTGACGTCTATAACTGTTCATTGTTCTGATCAACATTAAATGTGATCTAGATACTTATATTATAGTAGTGTGCATAATAAAAATTCGACAGATTACTCGCAAACAATCTTGTTACCTGCGTTGTGCACTACAATACAAGCTGGTGTCGAAAATCTTCATATAATTTGTAAGTCATTTAGAGAAAAACGTTAAGAACTGAAAAGTCTCTGATATCGAGAAACATACCTTTCATACACAGTACGTTTTCACTATGTATAACAAGAATACGAAATGCGCCCTTTATTACTGCGACGATAGTATAATGATTACATCTCAAAATAACCGAGAAGAGAAAGAACGTACGCATTACGTTTCTTGCTTGTGACTAAAACTCCCACGTGATGTTACGAACGCATCATTTTGCGCCAGTCATATAGACTATGAGGACTGAGTGGTGTCCACCGCGTGGGGTACCACTGACTCACCGCGTACCCTGAACCCTCCGCTTTGCTGAGAATAGTTTCCTTTGAATACGAGTTTTTTTAAAGACGTATGACATCCGGGCATACTAGTCGTTCTTTTCTAATGGGAAATTATATCGTTCATGTATGAAATCATTTGGTTAAATTCATCAGAAATATATAGATATGCTGTGTCTTTTTGTTTCTTTGCACGTTCTCCCACTTCTGCGTGGAGTCGATGTTTCAGCAAGGTTTTCTGTAAACAAAACAAAAAAAAATGCGTTATACTGGGGAATCGACAGGTTGAGATATCATTGCAAATGTTCGTTGTTTTAAATCATTACGATCAAAAGGCCGTGCTGACACAAAATCAGCTCAAAACTATAATGGTGTAAACAACAACAATAGAAGGCTTGTACGCGCCCGGACTTTCGTGAGCCACGACACGTAGGCTAGCCCGGGGTCCTGGCCATAGCCAACCAGAAATAATTGGTTGTGACGGTTTCAAATTCTAAGAGTTCTGATGATCACCAGTGCGCCGTAACAGCGTTCAGTTTCTATTGCATCAGGTAATCTTTCATCAAGAGTGTTTTTCTTGTCTCGAGGACTAAACTTCAGAATGCGAACATTCTTCAACTTCCGCGTATCCTACGACGAGTAGTCCTCGGGAAACAACATTTGACATGATGACACCAAAATATGACGTCTTCGGGCCTGCATTGCAAGAACTGTACTCCTGACCTACTTTAGTGAAAATAAAATATTAAACAGTCACTGAGATGAGTAGGTCATGAAACACAGATTAAGGTTAAGAATCTCACTTCATAAGTTGGTTGTCAAGAAATATACTCTAAAATGTAAAAATGTTTGCGCGTTAGATCCCTGGTCATCTTTGGAAGCTGCGGGCCCACGTGGGCGCTGTTGCGCGCACGCAGTCACACACACACACACACACACACACACACACACACACACACACACACACACACACACACACACACATGCCCACCTTACTCCGGTGCAGGAATTCCTGAGATGTGTAATCTTCCTGTGAGTAATTTGCTCTTTTTCTCAGAAATGTAGCAAGAATTGGAATCTCAGACGCTCGGGAAATCTTTGTCCCTTCTTAGTTTAATACCTTCGTGAGTAGATACAGTGCAATGAAAGAAACTAGCTATGATCTTACCAACTTCATTTTTAAACAAAGGAAAGCTAGTCAATATCGCGTGACTATAATCATAATATGAATCACGATGTCACTTTATTTAGAGAGAGAGAGAGAGAGAGAGAGAGAGAGAGAGGCTAGAACACGCAAAAGTGGAATGATGAGTTTTTCATTGCATATGTGTGTATGGGGTTATACATTACATGTATGGGCATCGGTAGGTGAAAATACGTGCGCAGATGTCTGTAAATATCTCCCCAAAATTACCCGGAAATTCCTTTCAATGTCACCAAAACAAACTTTCACTTGATTTATTTTTTCTTGTGATTCAGGAAATGTCTGATGCTGTGAGTGACCTTTGCTTCTTGTTCATCGTGATTTTGCGTTTTCTGCCTTTTAGTTTTCTGTAAAAGAAAACTATTGAGATGGCTTTGTCTGTCCGTCCGCAGTTTTTCTGTCCGCATTTTTCTCTGTCCGCACTTTTTCTGTCTGCACTTTTTCTATCCTCCCTCAGATCTTAAAAACTACTGAGGCTAGAGGGCTGCAAATTGGCTGTTGATCATCCACCCTCCATTCATCAAACATACCAGATTGCAGCCCTTTATCCTCAGTAGGTTTTACTTAAAGTCGAAGTTAGCCATGATCGTGCGTCTGGCAACGCTATAGGACAGGCCACCACCGGGCCGTGACTGAAAGTTTCATTGGCAGCGGCTCATACAGAAAACTCGATTGCACCGAAGAAACTTCTGCGCATTTTTTACTTGTTTTTTTTTATGGACTTGCCTCTGCTAAGTCATTGCTACCTCATATCTAAGCCTAAATTGTATTGTACAACCAGCTCAAGGTTAAGGCAGGCTTCACAAAAAATGGAAATTCGATGAACCTTGGAAAACATAGAGAGGGAAGAAACTTCAAAGCTTGCCAGTTGAAGAATAGATAGTCTCCAAACCGAGCCGCCTGTAGATTGCCGAATTCTTCTATTATTGTTGAATAATAGTAATTGTAGGATGGTATGATCTGGCGGGCGCTACGATGCCTCCTGACGAGAATGAGGAG